>NC_057739.1:43610102-43626336 GCF_004010195.1 Chiloscyllium plagiosum
GGTAAAAACAATGACTGCAGATGCTGGAAACCAGATTCTGGATCAGTGGTCCTGGAAGAGCACAGCAGAAGGGCTTTTGCCCGAAACGTCGATTTTGCCTGTCCTCGGATGCTGCCTGAACTGCTGTGCTCTTCCAGCACCACTGATCCAGAATCTGGTTTCCAGCATCTGCAGTCATTGTTTTTACCTCTATATTCTCCCTGTGTCTGTGTGGGTTTCCTCTGGGTGCTCCGGTTTCCTCCCACACTCCAAAGATGTGCAAGTCAGGGTAGATTGACCATGGGAAATTGCCCCATAATGTCCAGGGATGAGCAGGCTATTTGTGTTGGTCAAGGGAAATGTAGAGAGTAATAGGGTAGGGGAATGGGTCTGGGTGGGTTACTCTTCAAGGGTCGGTGTGGACTTGTTGGGCCGAAGGGCCTGTTTCCACACTGTAGGGATTCTATGATGATGATGATGGAGGGACTGTCTCAGGAGGACAGGTTGAGTAGGAACCTTACTCATTGGAGTCTAAAAGACTGAGAGACAACTTTCTTGAAACATACAAGATATTTTGAGAATTTGACAGGGTTGATGTGGAGAAATTGTTCCCCCTTTATGAAAGATTCTAACACCAGAGGGTATCATTTCAGAACAAGGGGTCACCTGTTTAAGACCGAGATGAGGAGAAATGTCTTCTCTCAGTGGGGAATTCTGTATCACAGCGGACTGTCAGGATTGGGTCAGAAAGTATATTCAAGGCTGAGACAGATTTCCGATCCAGCAGGGAGCGAGGGTTATGAGGAAAAGGCAGGGAAGATTATCAGAGTAGCCATGATTCCATTCAACGGGCTGAATGGTCTACAACTCCTTCCAAATCTCCTTGGCAGTGTTTTGACATTTCAGGAGAAATTGTAGCCATGTACCCGCCGCCCCCCCCCCCCGGCCATTTGCACGCTCAGCCTGAACAGGGTTTGATAGATTCGTAACCAGGAACCATCTCAGTGATCAGGACAATCCAGGAACCATCTTAGTGATCAGGACAATCCAGGAACCATCTCTGTGATCAGGACAATCTGATCAGCTGCAGAGAATCCAGACAGAGGTGAGGAACTAGAAGGAAAGGAAAGAACCTGCATTTGTGTAGTGCCTGTCAGAACGTCCGAACCCACTTTACAGCCACCCCCATATCTACAAAGTGTGATTACTGGCTGGTGCATTTCTGACCATGTGTACACAGCAAGCTCCCACAAACAGCGCTGCAATGATGAGAAGGTCATCGATTTTTGTGATGAGGGATAAATATTGTCCAGGACACTGGGGAAAACTCAAATAAAAGCAGAGTACTGTGGATGCTGGAGATCGGAAATAAAAACAAATTATTGGAGAAACTCAGCAGGTCTGGCAGCTTCTACAGAGAGAGAAGCAGAGTCAACATTTCACATTTAAGGCTTCTCTTCAGAATCTTCCAGAGCTGTAACACAGAGCATTACAGCACAGTCCAGGCCCTTCAGCCCTCGATGTTGCGTTGCCCTTTGAAACCGAAACACTTACTCTGTTTCTCTGTCCCACAGACGCTGCCAGAACAGTTTCCGCAACATCTTCTGGTTCTTATTCCTTCGGAGCGGGAGTTGGCCATTCAGCCCATCACGCCTGCCCTCCTGTTCTGTGGCTGGTGAACAATTCAATACCTTATACTAACGCCAAGCCCACAAACCTGACAATCCCTGCCTTAAAAACACTCAAAGCCCAACCAAGAATACAAAGTCTCTCACCCCTCAGATTCAAAACGAGGAGAAGTGATTTTGGCAAGGCGGAATCCCCTGATTTTGGCATTACTCCCCCTGGTTTTACACTCCTCAACCAGGGAATGCCTGCTTGTTGTTCTTTGTTAAGTGCACTGGTGTGTTTTAATCCAGTGTAATCTTAGTTAAATGTCTCATCAGGAGACGGCACCCCCAACTGTGCAGCACTCCCTTAGTACCACACTGTCCTAGACCGCTGCTTTCAGACTGAGAGATCAGAGCGACATCTGGGGAAAGGGGCTAAAAGGAACGAATCCTTGATGGGCCTTTAGAGTGGAGCTCCCGGTGATGTGGTGTTACACCAGATGATCCTCTCCCTTGAGGTTAAAGCACAGAAGGCAGCTGGCTCAGGCAATGAAAGGTCACAGCAGGAACCAAATGTATAATCCAGTTCAACATGGAGGCTGAGGGCGTGCTGCGCTGCGCAACCCCAAAAAAGGTGTTGAACCAATGGTTCAAATGTGCATTGTCTCCGGAAGTAATGTTGGCTGAGGCAGTCAGTGATGTTCCTGGGATCTTGCCATGCAGAGTCTGGATTCCCCTCCAGGCCAGAAGCCAGTGGGAGACCGGGCTGATCTTTAACATTCACCTGCAGGCACTCTCTCTCTCTCTCTCAGCACTGCCCGGGGAGAGTGCTCAGGGCGGTCTCTGTTACTAACTGAGCCACGCTGCGAGGGTTACCTCACAGCAGTTTCTGTTTCCATGACAGGTCCTTCACGAAACACTGGCCATGGGGAAGGAGGTGAAGAAAGCCAAGCAGTCCCTCGATCGTGACCTGAAGCAGTTAACCGAGTTACTGAAGACAGTCGGTAAGTTCATGGGCGAGAGGCTGACGCTACCCAAGAGGG
The DNA here is from genome assembly GCF_004010195.1 of Chiloscyllium plagiosum. NCBI lineage: Eukaryota > Metazoa > Chordata > Chondrichthyes > Orectolobiformes > Hemiscylliidae > Chiloscyllium > Chiloscyllium plagiosum. Next base: position 43,612,735 of record NC_057739.1, read on the forward strand.
GTCCAAGAATCCACAAGGTCATACGATCCCATGGTGACTTGGCCGTGGGTCATGGGGTCACTGAGCTCTGGGTTATAAACCACTGAGGCCTGGTCATAGGTCACTGAGCCCATGGTGATTAGGTCACTGGGTTGTAGGGTCACTGTCCCCTGGGTGACAAGGTCATGGGTCACTGAGCCCTGGGTGATAAGGTCACTGGATTGTACGGTCACTGAGCCCTGGGTGATAAGGTCACTGGGTCATGGGTCACTGAGCCCTGGGTGATAAGGTCACTGGGATGTACGGTCACTGAGCCTTGGATGATAAGGTCACTGGGTCGTAGGGTCACTGAGCCCTGGTTGATAAGGTCACTGGGTTGTAGGGTCACTGAGCCCTGGGTCATGGGTCACTGAGCCTTGGGTCGAGCGTTGAAGGATTGCTAAACCCTAAACTGAAGGGTTGCTGATTCTGAGGCCATCAAGCAGTGGGGTGACTGAGCTCCCAGTGTCCTGCAGTTCCCACTCCCGGAGGCAGGCTGGTGTCTCTGTATGATGCCCCTTTTCTGTTTGCTCTTTCCCTGATAGAGAGCCTTCAGGTTGACCAAGTGACGGAGGAAATGCTGAATGTAACCGAGGCAGAGATGGGAGCCCTGAGGTGGGTGATTGATCAGACCCTGGACCAGAAGCTGCGGGAGCTGGAGGCTGCCTCCGACTTACAGATCCTGAAGATGAAAACAATCGAAAAAGACATGGAGGACATTGAGGCGGAGAAGCTTAGCCTGGAGGACATTGTTGAGAACCTGCCTCATGGCTGTTATAACCGTGTGGGATTCTAGAGGGGGAAGGCAGGCTGGAGAAGAGAGAGGCGATCTCTCTGGGTGTCTTTGTGTAATTGTCTCGAGATGGTTGCCGTTGACAACGTAGTAATTTGATTGGGCATTTAATCCCCTTCGACCCATTTTAATCCATTCTCCTAGCCTCTTGTAGCTTGAACTGGGTCAAGAACTGGGTTTCACCCTCCAGTACATCACTGACCGTACCTCCCTCATGTTTGTTGGACAATGTGGTGCCATTCGGACAATGATGGCACCTCATTGTTCACACACGGCCCACCTGGAGCCTGGACTCCATGGACTCTGGATTCATTGTGGTCCACCAGACTGCCCTTGCATCAACTCAGCAGAGAGTGAACCACATCTGTGTTGGTCAGAGAGCCATGTCGACCAGACTGGGTAAGGCTGGCAGATTGCCAGACTCGAAAGGCCATTAAAGAGCCAGATGGGGTTTCTCAGTCTCCCTGACTGAGAGCTGCTTTTTATTTTATATACCCAGAAGTCCTATCGTACAGAACAACGGCTTTCCCACCACCCAGTCACCGTGACCTTTTTTGTTTTTAAATCTTTCTTTAATCACAACTGAATGACCTTCCACCACCAAATCACTGTGACTCTTTTGTTTCCCTATTTAACCACCACCAGTAAACAGACATATAACCTGTTGAATATTTATACACAAAGCCCATTATGGGTAATACCAACCTTTGAAAGTGAGGGAGGGATAGGGAGAGCGGAAGGAGGTCATGAGCACTCTATTATCCCCGACAGTGCCCACTTCTCTCTGGAGGCATCACGTGCAATGCTGGAGCTTTGGACTCTCAGAAGTAAATATCTCACTTAACATACACTGTCCTGTCACCATGCCAGGGTTTGAGGTCTCTGAAGTGCTAGTCCAGTGATATTTTCACTGTCCACCATCCTCATTTACCCTATTACAATGCAGACCGCACAGGTTCCAGGAAGCCACTGCTGTAGGCCATGGGGAGTAGTAAATGATGGCGTAATCCGTGCTGTCCTGAGGTAGAATTCAAAAGGAACAGATTGAGCCTGAACCCTTCGTGTCAATCAGTTACAGCAATCTCTTGCATCACAACATCCCAGGCTCTCAGTCAGGCTGTAACCCTTTAAAGGTTTCACATTTGCCTCAGAGGTTGGATCAAGTAGTGACTGGTTTTGATTGATGTCAAACAGAGTGAATGAGCCTCTTTTTAAAGCATGTAATAATGCCTGACTGAAGAATCGCACCCTCCAGTTCTCTCTCCAAACCCCTCACCATCCTGACTTGGAAATAGATCACGATTCCTTCACTGTCGCTGGGTCCTGGAATTCCCCTGTGACAGAGGGACTGCAGTTCTCCAGCCCCTTCTGCAGGATAATGGACAACACACCTCAGCCCAGCCAGCGACACCCATGTCCCATCAGGGAATAAAATAAAGATGCAAGTGTGTGCTTGTGGGATTTTGAGGTGTTTGTCTGTGTTAACCCAGGGATATAAAGACTGGTTATTTTTCCCCATTTGACAGTTGATGGTGTTGGGTCATAACCCACCGATCCCTGTACCCATCGTGTCCTCCCCCGTACAGTATTGTGCCCTCACTCCTGTGTAAGGAGAAGCCGGGATTATTTTTCACTTTGTTTTGTCGAGCTGGTGCCTGGTGTTATCCAAAACTGACGGTGTAGAAAATGGAACATCATTTCGCCCTACTTAATTCTCGGGCTGTGACAGCAGTCGCATCCTGGCCTTAGCAACAGGATAATACCTTTCTTGGTGACATAATAAAACAGTATCTAAAAGGAATAATTTACCAGCTCTGCGCAACCTTTGAACACCCCAAAATAATCAACGACAGTTTTACAGCTGGTGACACACTTTATCTCCCTCTGGTTACTTTCAAAGCCCACAGCAACAATTGCTTGCATTTATCTAGCACCTTTGACATGCACCAAGGCGTTTTGTAAGATTGACTACCAAACAGATTTTGAACCTGAGCCATAGAAGGAGATGGATGGTCAAATGATTGGCCAAGGAGGAGCCTGTTAAAGGAGAGGAGAGAGTTGGAGAGTTTCAGGGGGAGATTCCCAGAGACCAAAGTGTTGCTAAGTCCCACAGTGAGGCTCAGCAAGTAATTGAAGGTGCCTGAAATTGCAGTCAGTGTTAATAATTAACTGGGTCTCATCAGTTGCATTCATAAACATATTGCCTTCAGATTATTCCAAGAGATATTAGAACAATCAAACCAGCAACTGACCCCATGTTAATCAAACCATTCATCAGACACACTGAAACTATCTTTCACTTGTTCACACGGATATGAAGCAAGCTGTTGCCAAAAAGAAACTTGTTGTAATTTATGTAATTCCCTCTCCCTGCCCGATTCCTGATCGCATATCGGAAACGCCAATGCAAATGTCCCATGAATTTTGCAAACATTCCAAAACCATTGAAAGAATTTCTGTTTCAGAGGAAGTTGTGAAGCACTTTGGAACAAACCAGGCACTTTGCCAAGCATTACCGCTTGGTAATGTTCGAAAATTGTCAGTTTGCACGCACTGAGCAAGTGCTGGAGAAACTCTGCAGGTCTGCCAGCATTTGTGAAGAGAGAGAAAAGTTAACCTTTTGAGTCTGGTATGAGTCTTCTTTACAATGTCCGCAAACAACAATGTGACCGTCTGCTTTTAGCGAGGGACCACCCTTCGTTCCATTCAGTTCTGGTCACCACATTCCAAGAAGGATGTGGAGACGTTGGAGAGGGCACAGCAGCAGTTTCCCAGGATGCTGCCTGGATTAGAGGGTATGAGCTATAAGGAGGGGCTAGAAAAGCACAAGTTGTTTTCTCTGGAGCGGCGAAGGCTGAGGGGAGACTTGATGACAGTTTATGAAATTATGCAATGTGTGGCTAGGGTTGACGGTCAGAATCTTTTTCCCAAAGTTCAAATATCTAATTCTAGGGGGCATGCATTTAAGGTGAGGGGGCGGAGGGAGTTCAAAGGGGATGCGAGGGTTAGGTTTTTTTACACAGAGAGTGATAGGACTGTGGAACACACTGCCAGGGGTGGTGGTGAAGCAGATATAATAGGGGTGTTTATGGGGCTTTTAGATAAACACATGGATATGGAGGGAATGAAGGGATGTGAACCAGGAGTGGGCAGGAGGGATTAGATTAATTTGGCGTCATGTTCAGTACAACGTTGTGGGCCGAAGGGCCCATTACGATGTTGGACTGCTTCATGTATTAGTGATGTTGACCGAGGGATTAATACCAACCAGGTTATCTTGAATAAGGTCCCTACTTTCATTGAAATAGGAATGTTTTACATCATGCTGCATGGGCAGATAGACTTTGGTTTAATGTCTCACCCAAAAGACCCCATAAAGCCCCAAATGAAAGTACGACGCTGGAGATCTGCAATCAAAATCGAATGTGCTGGAGAAACTCAGCAGGTCTGGCAGGGTCTGTGAAGGGAGAGAAACAGATTTAACATTATGACTCTCCTTCAGAACTCACCTTCCAAATCTTGAAATCCCAGCATGCTCACTAATGGTTTTTTTCTGGAATATGGTCTATTCTTAGTCAAAAACAAAACACAATCACCACAAAGTTTTCAAAATAGAAAGCCCACAGCCTGGCGGAGAAATGTTGGGATTGTTTTCCCAGCATTATTCCAATTCCAAAGACAAATATTTTTAAACTCTTCATATAAATAGCTCAGTGCCTTTGTGAAAATGCTGAGTACCACATTAACACCGCATTCCCACACTGAGGCGGTATGATAAAAGGGGAGGGTGGGGGAACAGTAAAGGATTAGTAACTACAGGGACATAGATTGAATGATACAAGAATGAGGAGGGAGGAGATCAGGGCATTATTTGCAGCATGTGTGAGTTGATCTGGAATGCACTGTCTAAAACACGGCAGAAGCAGATTTCATAGTTACTTGGGAAAGGGATTTGGACAGGGAACCTTGCAGGGCTGTCGAAGGCAGTGGAACTAACTGTATAGAAAAAGCCAGTACACGCACAAAAGGCCGAGTGACTGCCTTCCATTGAGCAGCAAACTGATTCTTTATTTTAAAAATGCTCAATCTAAACTTCATCAATGTCTTCGTTTAGAATTTAAGAAATTCTGGCAGGTGACTGGAAAGGTGTAGAATTGGCCAGGGGTAACCAGCCAGGATCCATTCCCACTGCATTCTGACCTGCATGAGAAATCCCCTCCATCATCGATCAAACAGGTGTATCGAAAATCACATTTATATGAATTGATTGAAAGCAGAGACATGTTTGTAAGATATTTAATCCCCATAATTAAACAATTATTTTGATGGTTATGTGTGGTTTTATGTGTGACTATCAGAGCCTGATTCCTGAATTGCTGTGATCTCTATCTTCACTTTTGCTGATCATGCTACTGATTTCAATGTGACAGCTGTGAATCCAATCCCAGTGCAGCTCAGGTTTCGTTGCCTGTTCAGTCAGTGAGAGATGTAATGCTGGGTTTATGAAGTATGTCTCACTCTGATTATACTGATGGTCTAGCCAGCATACAAAGATGTGGGCTTTGATCCCTGATATGACTTCTCTTCCTATCTTGAAAATGTGGAAACATTTTGTATGTGTCACATCTCTGTCACATCGATGCTAGATTAATTCAATCTGACCCTTCTCAAACTATAGAGTTAACTGCGAACTGAACTCATGGGCAAGTCGCATCTGATAAAAGGATGGCCAATGACAATTGACATCTTATATATAATATAGAAATTATTGATTTGGATGTGAGCATAAGAGGTATGGTTAGTAAGTTTGCAGATGACACCAAAAGTGGAGGTGTAGTGGACAGTGAAGAGGGTTACCTCAGATTACAACAGGATCTGGACCAGATGGGCCAATGGGCTGAGAAGTGGCAGATGGAGTTTAATTTAGATAAATGCGAGGTATTGTATTTTGGGAAAGCAAATCTTAGCAGGACTTATATACTTAATGGTAAGGTCCTGGGGAGTGTTGCTGAACAAAGGGACCTTGGAGTGCAGGTTCATAGCTCCTTGAAAATGCAATCTTAGGTAGGCAGGGCGGTGAAGAAGGTGTTTGGTATGCTTGCCTTCATGGTCAGAACTTTGAGTACACGAGTTGGGACAGCATTTTGCGGGTGTACAGAATATTGGTTAGGCCACTTTTAGAATATTCCATATAATTCTATAGGAAGGATGTTGTTCAACTTGAGAAGGTGCAGAAAAGATTTACAAAGATGTTGCCAGAACTAGGTGTGAATTATTGAAAGAGGCTGAACAGGCTGGGGCTGTTTTCCCTGGAGCGTCAGAGGCTGAGGGGTGACCTTATAGAGGTTTATAAAATCATGAAGGGCATGGATAGGATAAATAGACGAGGTCTTTGCCCTGGGGTCGGGGAGTCCAGAACCAGAGGGCATAGGGTTAGGTTGAGAGGGGAAAGATTTAAAAGGGACCTAAGGGGCAACTTTATCACACAGAGGGTGGTATGTGTATGGAATGAGCTGCCAGAGGAAGTGGTGGAGGTTAGTACAATTACAACATTTAAAAGGCATCCAGATGGGTATATGAATAGGAAGGGTTTAGAGGGATATGGGCTAAATGCTGGCAAACAGGACTAGGTCAGATTGGCACCAATGAGTTAGACTGAAGCGTCTGTTTCTGTGACTCTATCACATCAGTATGTGCCTGTCAATGAGGGATTGTGGCTACCTCAGTTGGCTGGACAGTTGGTTTGTGATGCAGAGTGACACTAACAGCGTAGGTCCAATTCCTGCACCCGCTGAGGTCATCATGAAGAATTCTCCTCCTCAACCTCATTCCCCTCTCGCCTGAGGTGTGCTGACCCTCAGGTTAAAGCCCCATCTCTCGAGTGAGATTTCAGCCTCTGGTCCAGTAAAACTGTGGTGACTTTACCTTTTCTTTCAAACATGTATTCCCTCTGGATTTTAAAGGCGTGTTAAGGTGAAAGTTAACATGCCATGTTCAGGATTTTTCAGGTGGTTGATATGAAGCATTAACACCGTTTCTCTGTGATCAGCTGAGAATTTACAGCTTGTTCTCTCATTTCAGATTTTCAGCAAGTGCCGAATTTTGATTTTTGTTACAGTCAGGTTTGACTCTGCGATAACCCAGGGCTTACCATTGGCCAGAAATTGCCTGATCCAGGTATATAGAGTCAGTCCCTGATTTATGATTCTCTGACTGACTGACGTATGAACAGAATCCCACACAGGGGTGTAGTAATATTCATTTTAATGATCCGATATGCAAACATGACCTAGGCTCATGAACGGCTATTTTATATTGGCTTTCATTGTGTTCCGACTTACATACAAAGCAACTTGTGACCAGACTCCAGAATGTTCCAGGTTTGGGGGCTATCTGTGTAAATACAGTGACTGCAAAAGCTGGTCAAAGGCTGGGAATCCTGCAGTGTGTAACTCCCCTCCTGACTCCCCTAAGCCTGACCACCATCCACAAGGCACAAGTCAGGAGTGTGAGGGAATATTCCCCACTTGCCCTGGATGGGGGCAGCTCCAACAACACGAAAGAAGCTTGACACCATCCAGGACAAAGCAGACCACTTGATTGGCACCACATCCATAAACACCCACTCCCTCCAACACCAATGGACAGTAGCAGCAGTGTGTATCATTGACAAGGTGCACTGCGGCAACTCTCCAAGATTCCTTTGACAGCACCTTCCAAACCCACTTCCATCTGGAAGGACAAGGGCAGCAGATACTTGGGAACACCACCTCCTGCAAGTTCCCTCAGATAATCGAAAATCAGGGACAGCCTCTATACCTGGATCAGGCAGTTTCTGGCCAATGGTAAGCCTTAGGTTATCACCGTTCCTTCACTGTCGCTGGGTCAAAATCCTGGAATTCCCTCCCTAAGGGCATTGTTGGTCAACCTACAGCACATGGACTGCAGCAGTTCAAGAAGGCAGCTCACCCCCACCTTCTCAAGGGGGGGCAACTAGAGACGGGCAATAAATGCTGGGCCCAGCCAGTTACACCCACATCCCATTAAGGAACTTAAAACAAGAATATTGTGCATGTCATGGGATAACCCATTCAATAACAAAAAGCAATGCCACAGAATGTCTCAAGATTACAGACTGATACCACAGTGCAATCAAATTCCAGTGACTTATGCCAAAAATTCTAAAGCATGATTGTAACATTGAGGGGTAACCTGACAAGTCAACAGACTGTCTTTGTTCCCATCCCCATGTCCCGTTCTATTTGAAATAACCCACACATTTCAACAGCTTCGGTTTACTGTTTAAAATAAAAGGTAATAAGAAACAAAATGCAAACTATGAAGGGACCCTGATCCTACTTGGACCAATGCACACGGTGTAGTTTAATGATCTTGCTGTCGGGTGGAGAGAGTACACTCAACTTTGAAGAACTTGAAACTGGGGACTGGGGCATTGAGGGCACTTGACAGAAGAACAGACAAATTCAAACTGAATTCAGTGTCAAAGGTAATACACTGAGTGGTTGGATAACGTACACTGATAAAGAGAGTGGGGAATGGCAAACTATCACTAAAACGATGTGACTATTCTTCGCTCGATATAATGAAATAGTTCAAGCCAACCCAAGCTTAACATTAATTAAGGATTTTGTAAAGAAATTAGACGTTGAGAAGTTTAGTCGTAGCGATGGCTGGTTTTCACAGTTTAAATTGCAATAACCTTATCTATAAGGGGTTTTACAGACACTTCAAGTCTGGATGACCTAATCTAAGTGTCCTCAAGAAATTATTATTGAAGATTCTTATCCCACGGATATTTTGAAAGCAGCCACAACTCCTCCTTCCAAAAACCCACATCAAAACCAACAAAAAGATTGAGGGTGATTTCTTGTTGCTGCAAACATGTTTGCAAGGTGTTAATCATTAGCAAGATCAAAAAGCCAAGCTGCTCAAAGCCGTAGCAACATTTGTCAGTCAGCAAGGGAGCAGACCAACTGGTCATGATCAGATCAACAATTCTGAGTTGAACATTGTGATCACCCCATGCGCTTCCAGAAACGGGAACCTGTTGCATTTTTAAAATTCACTCACGGGCTGTGGTTCCCTGGCTGGCCCAGCATTTATTGCCCAGAGGGCAGTTAAGAGTCAGCCCCATTGCTGTGGGTCTGGAGTCTTGTAGCCCAGACTTCCTTCCCTAAAGGTTATTAGTGAACCGGATGGGAGTGAACCAGAGGGGTTTTCCAATAATGACAATGGATTCACACCCATCATTAGACTCTTAATTCCAGATTTTTTAATTGAATTCAAATTCCACCACCTGCCATGACAGGATTTGAACCTGGGTCCCCGGAACATTAGCAGAGATTTTGGATGAATGGCTGAGTGAGGATACCTCTATGCCATTGCTTTTCCTAATTGCTCACCCTGTCCTGTCTGAATCTAACAGCCACATGATTGTGTTATTTTTCTCCCTCTCAATTACACTTCAATGATTCAGCCAATCGACCAAGGTCTAATTAAAAATTTAAAATGTTTTTATCACAAGCTGCCTGTCCATAGGAATCCAAGCTTCAAGCAATGAACATTCTGAAAAAGCCTGGGATGTAATACATCAGAAAACACTCCAAATTTGCCATAAAAACAGAAAATGCTGGAGAAACTCAGCAGGTCTGGCAGCACCTGTGGAGAGAGAAAACAGTTAACATTTTGAGTCCTTTTTCAGAACTGTTTATCCAGCAATTTCTGATTGTTTCTGATTTCCAGCATCCACAGTTTTTCGGTTTCTTTTTGTTCAAATTGCTCCACTTCTGCAACTTTATTTGAAGATAATAATAATACTTTCATTGGATTTTGACCAATGAGGTGAGGCCATGGAAGATGACACTGATGTTACATTCTTCGCAAAATCAGAATGAGAAAAGGTAGCATTTCTGATCGGCTCAGCTCCTGCTGCTTGATGGATTTGAATCTTGTGTCACACCAGTGGGTAACAGTGCTATTGTGGAAAGAGTTAGAAAGCCAACAGCTTCCTAAGGGTCAGCTGAGGATGATGCCTTGTGTGAAAAAATGGAGACAGAGACAAAAACAGGTAACTATGGGCCAGTGATCTTAGACGCTGTCTTTGGGAAAATATTGGCGACTGGTACGGAGGATGTAATAATATTGCATTCCACAATACGATCAATCCGAGTCAGCTGGCTTCATGGAGGGGAAATCTGATGACGGTATTAGAACTCTTGGAGAAAGTAATAACCAGGGGTGAAAAGTCTGGTGCTGGAAAAGCACAGCAGGTCAGGCAGCATCCTTCCTCAGGAATAAACAGGGTGGAGAAAGTGGAAGCAATAGATGTAATATGTTTGGATTTTCAGAAGGCATTCGATAAGGTATCACACTTTAGGTAACTTAATAAAAGTCAAAAGTCACACAACACCAGGTTATAGTCCAACAGGTTTAATTGGAAGCACACTAGCTTTCGGAGCGACGCCCCTTCATCGTAACGATCGAGCCCTCCACAATCATCTGATGAAGGAGCGTTGCCCCGAAAGCTAGTGTGCTTCCAATTAAACCTGTTGGACTATAACCTGGTGTTGTGTGATTTTTAACTTTGTACACCCCAGTCCAACACCGGCATCTCCACATCATTAATAAAAGTCAATCATGTTGGAGGGAGTATGTTAGCACTGGTACAGGTTTGACTAATGGAAGACTGACAGTTGGGATTAAGAGCTGATTCAGAGCATTCCCGATGAAGAGCTTGTGCCTGAAACGTTGATTCTCCTGCTCCTCGGGTGCTGCCTGACCTGCTGTGTTTTTCCAGCAGCACATTCTCGACTCTGACTCTCCAGCTTCTGCAGCCCTCCCTTTCTCCTAGTTGGGATTAAAGGTGGATGGCAGGATGGGGTAACCCGTAACTAGCAGATTGCCCCAGGGATCAGTGCTGGGGCCACGGTTATTTACAATGGGATATTAGTGACGTGGATGAGGAAAGTGAATGTCCTACAGCCAAGTTTATGGATGACATAAAAACAAATGGTAACGCAAATAGTGAGGATGCAAGCGAGAATCTGCAGAGGGACGGATACAGTCTCAGTGAACGGATAATAACTCGGCCGATGGAATATAGCATGGAAAAATGTAAGGGTATGCACTTTGGCAGAAAGAATAGAAGAGCCAAATATTATTTAAATGGAGAAAGACTGCAGAAAGCTGTAGAAAAGCCAGCATCGAAGGTCATTGGATAATTGGGAAGGCAAATGGAATGCTGGCCTTTATCTTAGAAAGAATAGAGTTGAAAGACAGGGAAGACTTGCTAAAGCTGTACGAGGTCCTACTCAGAGGTAAGGAGGAACCCCTCTCAGAGGGCAGTGAATCCGTGGAATTCTATACCACATACAGTCTCTCAGAGTCACAGAAAGAAACTCCTTGGTCCAACCAGTCCATGCCGAGTATGTTCCCAAAATAATTTAGTCCCACCCGCCTGTGCTTGGCCCATATCCCTTCAAACATTTCCTCTTTATGTCCTTACGTCCTTTAAACGTTGTGACTGTACGCACATCCACCACTTCTTCTGCAAGTCCATTCCACACATGAACCGCTCCCTGTGTAAAATAAAATGCCCCCATGTTTTTCTTAAATCTTTCTCCTTTCACATTAAAAGTTGCCTCCAATCCTGAAAACAATGGATTTCAATCAGTGCGATATTTTGAACAAAATTAATGAAAATCCATATAAAATCCACATCATCCATAAAACCCATATAGTCCATATAAAACAAACACTGTTGCACCTTAAAGAATACTTTATCCCACCAAAATGGCAACCCATAAAGCTCTGTTCTTGCAGTCAAAGACAGTGTACTTTCTCTATTGGGGTTGAAGCATCACTGTATTTGATTCTCCTTTAACTTGTTGTATGCACTATGTTACAAACCTCTCTCTGAAGGCTGTAACCACAGTTATCATAGAATTCCTACTGTATGGGAATAGGCCCTTTGGCCCAACATGTTCACACCGACCCTCCGAAGAGATTCCCACTCAAACCCATTCCCCTACATTTACCCCGATTAATGCACCTAATCTCCACATCCCTGAACACCATGGGCAATTTAGCATGGCCAATTCACCTAACCTGTACATCCTTGGGCACCATGGGCAATTTAGCATGGCCAATTCACTTAACCAACACATCTTTGGACTGTGGGAGGAAACCCACACAGACACAGGGAGAATGTGCAAACTCCACACAGACAGTCAGCCGAGGCTGGAATCGAACCTCGGTCCCTGGCGCTGTGAGGCAGCAGTGCTAACCACTGAGCCACCGTGCCGCCCCAATGCAAGTAAGGATAATGTTTATGAGCAATCAATTCAGCTGAAAAAAGTGGCTGTGCAGTGGAATTGCTTGTCTCATTGAGGCGTACCATGTTACTGAGTAGGTTGGGATGCAGAGTCAACATCAACGGGTAATTCTGTACTGAGCTCTCAGTCAGCAGAAAGACGGTGAAAAGCAGTCACTGCCGTCCCTGGAGAAAGAATGGGAAAGAATAAGATGGAACATTGGGAGCTATAGAAAAGCTGGGTTCTGTCTCTGCCTGATGCTCTGAATGTAAACTATCGTAGAGTCATAGAGATGTACATCACAGAAAGAGACCCTTTGGTCCAACTCGTCCATGGGACTAGATGTCCCAACTTAATCCAGTCCCATTTGCCAGCATTTTGCCCATATCCCTCTAAACCCTTTCTCTTCATATACCCATCCAGGTGGCTTTGAAATGTTGTTGCTTGAAGTTTCCCTCTTGTTTGTTTCAGGGGTTTTGATGCTGTGTGTGATTGCAATTATTAAGATACCCTTCTACTAACAGAAAAAAGGCTCTCTTTAGTTGGTTCCTGTCCAACTTCACAAAACAGCTGAAACATTGCAATCCCTACAATGGGGGTTTGGGTTGGGAATGGGAAAAAGACTGTGGAGCATGTTGGATTGGGTTTAATATAATGTTCAGTTTAGATTAAGTTTGAGGTGGGTTTAGATATGGGAAGGTGATGGGATTTGGAGTTAGGATTAGACCCTTGCCTGGGTTAGAATTGGGCTAGTTTAGGGTTTAGGTTAAAATGGGTAAGAAGAGTTGTGTTAAGGATGGCGGGGGATGGGATTAGGTTGGTGTTGGTGTATCAGTTCGGATTGGTATTGGTGTTGGGTTTGGGTCTGGGTCTGTTTCCTGGCCTGGGGTAGCTTTTCTGTTCTAGTTGGAGTTAGGTCTTAGTTGTGGTTTATGAGGCTAATACCTGGATTTAGGACTGGCCTTCAGTCCAAGATGGCGTTCATGTTGTCTGAGTTCAAGGTTAGATTAGATTACTTACAGTGTGGAAACAGGCCCTTCGGCCCAACAAGTCCACACCGACTCGCGGAAGAGCAACCCACCCAGACCCATTCCCCTACATTTACCCCTTCACCTAACACTACAGGCAATTTAGCATGGCCAATTCACCTGACCTGCACGTCTTTGGACTGTGGGAGGAAACCGGAGCACCCAGAGGAAACCCACGCAGACACGGGGTGAACGTGCAAACTCCACACAGTCAGTCGCCTGAGGTGGGAATTGAACCTGGGTCTCTGGCGCTGTGAGGCAGCAGTGCTAACCACTGTGCCACCGTGCCGCCCCATTGGGATTGATAATGCAGTTGATTTTGGGTTGGAGGGTAGGGATTGAGGTTGGAGGGTAGGCTTTGGGAGATGGAGGGTGAGGCTGGGGAGGGAGGGTAGAATTTGGGGGCTGGAAGGTGGGGACTGGGGGAGGA
>NC_057739.1:43634327-43638654 GCF_004010195.1 Chiloscyllium plagiosum
CTAAGCGAAAACTTTTTCATGCAGAGGGTGGTACCTGTATGGAATGAGCTGCAAGAGGAGGTGGTGAAGGCTGGTACAATTGCAACATTTAAGAGGCATTTGGATGGGTATATGAATAGGAAGGGTTTGGAGGGATATGGGGTAATTGCTGGCAAATGGGAGTAGATTAGATTAGGATATCTGGTCAGCACGGACGGGTTGGACCAAAGGATCTGTTTCTGTGCTGTACATCTCTATGACTCTGTAAGAGGGTGCTGATTGGTTGGACTGTGAGTGGCATGGGGATGGAGAAGGATCTGCCAATGGCTTCATTCCAAACCGGGCCAATCCGAACATTGCTGTGGGGCATGCAGCAGGGAGTGGAATGGTGCAGCGGTAGTGTCCCTACCTCCGGAATAGGAGGCCCAGGTTCAAGTTCCACTTGCCCCAGAAGTGTGGGTGTTAATGTCTCTGAACAGATTAATTAGAAAATATCTACAGCAGGAGCTGACGTTCTCCCTGGCCTTTTGTGATTGAAGAATCCAAAAGCTGAGGAAGAGTGGACCTTCAGTGTGAGGAAGTGTGCTTTCTGACCAATGCAAATGATTCTCTCTTTTGCTGACTCCATCAGCACTGTCCTTTCAGTGGAAGGTGAGAGAGGGTACACCGAACAGGAACAGGGAAGGAGGGGACGGGGGGGGGGGGGGGGGGGGCAATGAAGGAATATTGTCACCTTAATGATTATTTATTCCGCATTTAAAGTGTAAGCTCCACTTACCGGGTAGTAACATTTACATTCGAGGGAGGAATGGAAAATAAGATTTGAATTTCTATCGTGCCTTTTGCCACCTCCGGTTGGCGAAAATCACTTCCCAGCCAATGAGGTACTTTCAGAAACGTTAATCTGTGTTGTCATCTTGGAGCTGCTGTAATCCAAAACTGCCCCCCTGCAGGTCCCCCTCTGAACCACTCACCACCATCTTGAGTTGGAAATATATTGGCTGTTCCTTCTGGCAGCTTCTTCCCACTACCTTCAGGGCAATTAACAACGGGGCCATAAAGTCCTCATCGTGTGAAACGATAAGCAAAAAGAATTTGGTTTGCACTCAGCGCAACACCTTGTGATACTAACCATAGAAGGTGTGTCTACTGATGGTGAGTGTGGGATAGATGTTGCTTTAGACTCGCCTCATCGTTCACTGGTGACGTGGGGTCTGTTGAGTGAAGGTGTCATCCATTAGATTCTTCATTGGTAAGCATAGCAAAGGGCGTGGATCTGAAAGGGGTAAATGGATATTGACTCGCTTAAATAACATAGCAGACAGGCAGGAGACTGGAAGAGATTAGAGTGGTGCTGGAAAAGCACAGCAGGTCAGGCAGCATCCAAGGATGGTGAAAGGCTTTTGCCCGAAACGTCAATTTTCCTGCTCCTTGGATGCTGCCTGACCGGCTGTGCTTTTCCAGCACCACACTAATCTAGGCTCTGATTTCCAGCATCAGCAGTCCTCACATTTGCCCAGGAGGCTGGAGGAACACAGCAAGGCAGGCAGCATCAGGAGGGAGAGGGACACAGCAAGGCAGGCAGCATCAGGAGGGAGAGGGATACTGCTGTCCCAACTGAGTTTAGAGGCTGCTGGAGTGTACTGGAGGCTCCTGTCCCAACTGGGCTTAGAGGCAAAGCAAATTACCAGGGACAGGGTGAGGTGTCAGGATGGGACCAGATTAATGATCTTTCTCCAGTGGAGGGGATAGCTTCCTTTGTTCAAAGCTTTTCAGAAAAACCATGTTGTGTTTGTAGAAAGCTAACATTGAGACTGTCTGCACCCCCTACCCCCTGGGTGCAGAGATAGGAACGCTGCTGAGCTCAGCCTCAGGAACTCCCACAGCTCTGTCCATCTGATCTTCCCAATTTACATGGCACCGCGAGAACATCTTCATTTACCAAAACGTTGAGCCTATTTGCATAATTAGCTCAAATCGTTTCATTAAATTGTCGAATGTTACAGCCAAGAAGACCATTCAGCCCATTGTCCCACTGTGTTCAGTCTCCTATCCCAGCCATGGATCCCACCGTGTCGTTTGGTCAGGTCGGTGTGTCCAAACCTCCAGCCCTATTGTAAAGGGCATTGGTTCTGAAAGAGTTAATGTTGGAGACTGCTTTAGCTGCTCCACCCAATCTGATGATGTTAGCCAGGCCCAGGTGGAGCATTGAGCATTCTGGCTCTGGATGGGGTTCAGATCAGATTAGTTTCCCTACAGTGTGGAAACAGGCCCTTTGGCCCAACAAATCCACACCGACCCTCTGAAGAGTAACTCAGCCAGACCCATTTCCCTCTGACTAATGCACCTAAGACCGTGGGCAATCTCCCATGGCCAAACCACCCTAACCTGCATACCTAACACACCCAGACACGGGGCGAATCTGCAAACTCCACACAGACAGTCGCCCGAGGCTGGAATCGAACCTGGGTCCCTGGCGCTGTGAGGCAGCAGTGCTAACCACTGAGCCACCGTGTCGCCCTGTATGATGCTGTTGGGGTTCTCCCCCTGAATTACTGTCAAGCTCTGACTTCTCTCGCCTTTGTCAGTCACCGACCTGGAACAAGCTGCAAGATTCAAGTTATTTTCCCATTCTAGTCCATAATCAAAAATATAGGGCAATAAAGGATAAAGATATGGTCTTTACCATGGATGGGCACATGTAGGGAGCACAGGTCAACGGATGATTTCCTGGGGTGAGCTGAAGAAGGTTGGGAGGAATTTCTGGGGACCCTGTGGAGCTGTACGTCCCATTTCCCGTGCTGGGAATGGGATGTCATTTTAAAATTGACTCTGTGATGTGAAGTTGAATTGCTCAGTGGTATCAAATGCTGCACTTACAGACTGAGCTAACTGCAGATGTTCTGGGATGAGTCCAAAGTCAATTGGATCTGTGAACCCCTTTTACCCCTCTAAGAACTATAACCAGCTCCTTAGGACACAGAACAGTAACAACACAGGCCCTTCTGCTCATGGTGTTGTGCCACATTAAACTAAATACCTTCTGCCCACACTTGGTCCTTATCCCTCTATTCCTTCCATATCCATGTGCTTATCCAAAAGCCCCTTAAACACCCCTATCGTATCCACCTCCACCAGCGCTGGCAGTGTGTTCCACACTCCTATCACTCTCTGTGTAAAACACCTACCCCTCACATCTCCATCGAACTTTCCTCTTCCACCAAAAATGCATGCTCCCTAAGATTAGACATTTCAACTCTGGGGGAAAAGGTTCTGACCATCAACGCTATCTGTTCATCTCAATTTTATCGACTTCAATCAAGTCTCCCCTCAGCCTCCACTGCTCCAGAGGAAACAACCCGAGTTTTTCCAGCCTCTGCTTATAGTTCATCCGATTGGAAAACATTCAATGTTCTGGCCTCAACCACTTTCCACAGGCCCCCCCCCTCTCTGGGTGAAGAGATTTTTCCTCGTGTCCATCCTAAATGTCCCACCCCGTATCCTTAAACTGCGACCCCCTGGATCTGGACTCCCTGCTCATCAGGAACATCCTTCCTGTGTTTCCCAACTTGTTGCACATCACCTGTGAAGATCGTTGCAAATACTGACCCTACAAAGTGAGTTTAGTTCACTCTCTTCAGGTTTGAAATGAGCTGGACTCTGGGTGGGGAATGGAGATCGTGGGGAGGTGGGATTGGTGGCCTGTGGATTGAATTGAATTGAATTTATTGTCACATGTATCGAGTGTATTGCGAGCAATACAGGCAGATCACAGAGTTAAGTAAATAATAGGTAAACAGCGGCAAAAACAAAACAGGTACAGGCAAATGTTAAGAGTTTTTGAGTCCATTCAGTATTCTAACAACAGTGGGGTAGAAACTGTTTCGAAACCGGCTGGTGTGTGTGTTCAGGCTTCGGTACCTTCTCCCCGATGGTAGAGGTTGTAGAAAATCATTGTCAGGGTGGGATGGATCTTTGAGAATGCTGGCGGCCTTTCCTTGATAACGGGCCTGGCAGATGGATTCTATAGATGGGAGGTTGGCCTTTGTGATTGTCCGGGCCGAGTTCACCACTCTCTGTAACCATCTCCGATCTTGAATGGTACAGTTGCCATACCAGGTAGTGATACATCCAGGCAGAATGCTCTTGATGATACATCTATAAAATTTGGCACCATCATGCCAAATTTCCTCAACTGCCTGAGGAAGAGGAGACATTCTTGGGTCTTTGTAACCAGTGCGTCCACATGAAGCGTTCAAGAAAGCTTGTTGTGGATGACCACCCCCAGGAGCTTGACACTCTCCATTCGTTCCACCTCTGTGCTGTTAATGTGTAGGGGGGCATGAGT
>NC_057739.1:43639154-43639909 GCF_004010195.1 Chiloscyllium plagiosum
TTTGGTTTGCATTTTAACTGGTGTCAGAATAAAATGTGTTTTGCTTAAAGCTTAATGGTGTAGCCAATCGAATCACACCCCCTTAACACTTGCCTTCAAATAAAATAAAAGGCTAGGATTTCTCCGGTATATTTTGAGTAGGTTGGTCTGATCCATAACACCATTAACCAAGTGTTATTATTTGAAAGACAAAGTCTGAATGAGAAATTGGAAACCATCTCAAATACCACCCAATGAGCAATCATTGAACAAGTGGTGGTCCCATCTGACAGAGTGTTGTGATTGGCTCACAAAATCCCAATGGCAGCTCATTTTGGAGTTAGGAACATGGGCTAAAGTACTGAGTGGCCAAGATTATACATAGGTATGGTCAAATAGAGCCAACAGCTTATGGCGAGACCCCCTGCATCGACTGAACCTACACCTTTGACCCTGATACTGGTTTGTGAGGCTTGGTCCTTGTCATCCTGAATTCCTAATCCGTCGCATTTCCCTCCCCACCCCCTCCAGCTCAAACAACACCTTCACAGGAAACACCGACAATAAAATGTGAGCAGGAATGGGGCCGTGACTTCCAACGGTGGGAGGGAGGGAGAGAGGGAGAGGGAGAGCGGGGGGTGGGAGACAGCAGGACGAAACGAGAGAGGGAGGGAGAGGAAGTGAGACAGTGAGGGGGGGAGGCAGAGCGCAGGGGAAAGACAGCAAGAGGGAGTGAGAGAGGGAGGGTGAGGGAGTGAGAGGGAGAGGGGGAGGGG
>NC_057739.1:43640050-43644138 GCF_004010195.1 Chiloscyllium plagiosum
GTGAGAGAGGAACAAGATGGCGAGAGAAAGGGGAGTGAGAGAACGAGAGGGGTTGAGAGAATGAGATGGTGAGAGAGTGAAGGGGGGGACGAGAGTATGAGAGGGGGCTGAGAGAGTGAGATGGGAGCGAGCACGGCAGAGATGGATAAAACAAAGAGAGAGGAGATCAGTTCCAGCTGTTGTGGTTACAATTATTTCAAGGCTGACATCAGAATGGGAAGGTCCAGATGTTGTACAGCTGCCTTCTGATGTCAGAGGGAACGCTGAGCTGTTCAGTGGAATCCTCATGGATCAACATTAGGATAATCAAACCTCACTCACTTCAAAGGGAAAGCTTGCATTTCTGTAGTGCCTTTCACAACCTCAGGGCATCCCAGAGACGGTATGACACAGTCTTTTTGAAGCCTGTCCACTGCTATAATGCAGGGAATGGTCTACACAGGAAGATCCCACAAAGGTGATTGTGACCATTGAATGTTTTCCGTGTTTCTGGTTGAGGGATAAATTTTGGCCCTGGGAGAACTCCCTCATTGTTCCCTGGAATACCAGTACGGGATCTTTAACATCCACCTGAGGAAGCCTCAGGTTCACATTTCATCTCAAAGACAACCCCTCAGACAGTGCAGCACTGTCAGGGAGCTCTGAACTCACCAGCTCCTGGCTCTACTACCCATTGAACAACGACAAAAACTAAAAAGACTGCACACTTCAACCTATTCACACCGTGACACCCGAAACCAAAACACATTGCCATGACAACTCTGTCAACAAAGGTTTGGATATTGTCCCTTGGTTTTACTGTCTGGTGAACCCTGGAACACATTCACTGGGGGGGGGGGGGGGGAAGGCATTTACTGGTGCGCGTCACTATTGGCCACACAGGAACTGACCCTCAAGCCAGAGAATGGGATTTGTGGAGCTGGAGCTCTGAGTGGAAATACTGGGCCTGAAAATGGGAATGTCTTATTCACCATATTGACGTCTAAAGGTGTGTTCAGTCAGGCAGAGGGAGCCAGGAATGTAGAGGTGTCAATAGGGAGGATTTAGATTAGATTGCTTACAGTGTGGAAACAGGCCCTTCGGCCCAACAAGTCCACACCGACCCTCTGAAGAGCAACCCACCCAGACCCATTCCCCTACATTTACCCCTTCACCTAACACCACGGGCAATTTAGCATGGCCAATTCACCTGACCTGCACATCTTTGGACTGTGGGAGGAAACCGGAGCACCCGGAGGAAACCCACGCAGACACTGGGAGAATGTGCAAACTCCACACAGACAGTCGCCTGAGGCGGGAATTGAACCCGGGTCTCTGGCGCTGTGCCACAGTGCTTCCCCAAGGAGTCCTTGGACGGATGATGTCTCACTGATAGACCCTGCCTTCAGGCTGAACTGACAATTCCGATCCTCTGAGAAATTCTTCCATGGACAACAGGAATTCCTCAATATTTCCACTCTCTCTCCCGCTCTGACGGAGATATCCCACAGGATATCCCACATCTCGGGACAAAGTGGCTCTTCCTCCGTCCACCACCTGGAGGCTAGCTCAAGCCCAAGGTGAGGGTGAGTGGGTGGGGAGGTCAAAGCACAGGGGAAGAGGCAGGTCCTTCATGAAAGCAGCAGCCATTATCCCCCACACCCCCTTCCAGAAACCCCACTCCCTACACGCCACCCCCCCCCCCCCCAGCCTCTCTTCCCAGGGTCTTATTGACACTCTCCGGAACACACCATCCCAGTCCCAGGAACAGACCGTCACAGCATGTTCCTTCTGAGTTCTTTCACAGGACGTGGGGGTCGAGGGCAGGGCCAGAATTTGTTGCCTGTCCCTAGTTGCCCTTGAACCAAGTGCCTTGCTCAGCCGTTTTGGAGGGCAGTTAGGGGTCAGCCCCATTGCTATGGGTCTGGAGTCACGTGTAGGCCAGGCCGGAGAAGGATGGCAGATTTCCTTCCCAGACAGAGTCTGTCCGGAAGGAATGTTCGCCAATCCGATCTCTGGTTTTCTTCCAGGACATTCATTTCCAAACAGAGTCGTTCAGCACAGAAACAGACCCTTCGGCCCAACCCATCCATGCCGACCAGATATCTCATTCTAATCTAGTCCCATTTGCCAATATCTGGCCCATATCCCTCCAAACTCTTCCTATTCATATACCCATCCAAATGCCTCTTAAATGTTGCAATTGTACCAGCCTCCACCACACCCTCTGGCAGCTCATTCCATACACGTACCACCCTTTGCGTGAAAAAGTTATCCTTTAGGTCCCTTTTAAATCTTTCCCCTCTCACCTTCAACCTTTGCCCTCTAATTCGGGGAAAAGACCTTGGCTATTCACCCTATCCACGCCCCTCATGATTTTATAAATCTCTATAAAGTTATCCCTCAGCCTCTTACACTCCAAGGAAAAAACGTCCCGGCCTATCCAGCCTCGGTAACCCAAACCCTCCAATCTTGGGATCATCTTTGGGAATCTTTTCTGCGTCCTTTCCAATTCGATGACATCCTTCCTACAGCAGGGAGACCAGAATTCCACGCAGTACTCTATATGTGGCCTCACCAACGTCCTGTACAGCTGTAACATGACCTCCCAACTCCTGAAGCCAATGCTTGGACCAATGAAGACTAATGTACCAAATGCCACCTTCACCCCCTCCCCCGGGTGAGATTTTACAACAACGAGAGCTTGACCAATTTGCAATTGCTGAATTTTATGAATTGAAATTTCACCCCCCCCTCCGTCATGGTGTTTGACTCGGCTGTGTGTTGCTGAGTCAGGTGAGATTACCCTCCCTGAGCCAGCTCTATGTTCCACCAGCTGAAAGCTGGGCATCTCATAAAGGCCTTCTTGGAGATCGCTCACCAGCTCAAACTCCGAAACCCAGGGAAAGGGAGAGGCTCCTACCCAGGCCGCCCCCGAATCAGCAACGTGACAGTGTCCTGAATATAACCCGCAGCTCAGCGTCCCTCCTGTGGGGCCTGACCTGTTCTGTCTGTCTCAGCGTCCAGGGGTCAGCAGAGCGGGAATGGAGGCTCCTGTCCATGGGTCACACAGCCGCTGTGATATGGGCTGAGAGAGAGGGAAAGAGAAAGAGAGGAAAAGAGAGGGAAAAGATGGAGTGAAGGAAAGAGCAATAAAGAAATGAATGACAGAAGGATATGAGAGAGAGAGAAGGACACACAAAGAGAGAGCAAGAGATGGACTTAGAGAAAGACACAGCAAGACATGATAAGACAGAGAGAGAGAAAGAGAGATGTAGGTGTAGACAGACAGACAGAGCAACTGAGAGGCAGAAGGTGAGGGAGGGAGCAAGAGGGAACTAGGCATAAAATGGCATAACATTGAGGGCTCTGGGCCTGATGTGGGAAGCTGGTTACTAATGTAGGTTTAGTGTGGGTTTGGCAGTACAGACTTGATGGGCCAAAGGGCCTTTTCTGTGCTGCTCAATTCTCTGATTCGATGTCAATAGACCGAAGATGGCATGAATGGGTGAAGAGACAGTACAATCCGGTGAGAAGGAGAGACTTGTATTTCCACACTCACAATCACTGCATGTCTCCAGTGAATGAAGTTTTATTTATATTGAGCTGATGTGTAACGGGAAAAACAGTAGTTAATGTGTGTGCACAGCAAGATCCCGCACAATGTGATTGGACCAGGTTTCGATAATCGGCAGGGATCAGTATTGACTCGATCACTGGAGAGAGCTGTCCTGCTTTTCCTTCAAAGCAGCTGCAGGATCACTGAACCATTACAATGTACACAGAGGCTATTCGGCCCATCATACCTGCACCAGCTCCATGAGCATTTTCATTCAGTGTCTTTCTCCTGCCTTTACCCCGTAACCCTGCACATTATTCCCCTTTACATGACCATCCGATACCCTGTTCAATGCCACGGGATCAGGTACCCCACACAGACAGACAGCTGGGGCACTGTTTAGATCAGGCACCTCTGACAGCGCGGCGCTCTCTCAGCACTGACCCTCCGACAGTGCCCACTCCCTCAGCACTGACCCTCCGACAGTGCGGCACTCCCTCAGCACTGACCCTCCGACAGTGCGGCGCTCCCTCAGCACTGACCCTCCGAC
>NC_057739.1:43644653-43647022 GCF_004010195.1 Chiloscyllium plagiosum
ACTCCCTCAGCACTGACCCTCCGACAGTGCAGCTCTCCCTCAGCACTGACCCTCTAACAGTGCGGCACTCCCTCATCACTGACCCTCCGACAGTGCGTCACTCCCTCAGCACTGACCCTCCGACAGTGCAGCTCTCCCTCAGCACTGACCCTCTAACAGTGCGGCACTCCCTCATCACTGACCCTCCAACAGTGCGGCACTCCCTCAGCACTAACCCTCCGACAATGCAGGGCTCCCTCAGCACTGAACCTCCAACAGTAAGTGGCAGTGAGGGGGAGAGAGAGAGAGACAGAGTGAGAGGGAGTGAGAGAGAGGGTGAGAGATTGAAAGAGAGTGGGAGAGTGAGAGAGAAAGTGAGGGCGAGAGTGTGAGGGACAGAGAGAGTGAGTGAGGGAGAGAGTGAGAGAGAGGATGAGGGAGTGAGAGAGGTGAGAGAGAGTGTGAGAGAGAGAGTGTGGGGGAGAGAATGAATGAGGGACAGAGTGAGTGAGGGAGAGAAGGAGAGAGTGTGGAAACTGATTTGCGGACTCTCCCAGGGTCTGTGTTGTGATGGGTCCCAGCCAATATTGATCCCTGCAGATTATCAAGACCTGAGCTTACTCTCCATTGCACTCTGCTCGTTTGAAACACTCCTTAAAACCAATCTCTTCAACGAACCAAGTTCAGTCTCCTCCATTTCCTCAGATCCCTCTATTTGTTTCACCTTCCAGCATTTATCTAGCTTCCCTCCATATGCATCGTTGTTATTCCCCTCAGCTAGTCTGTGTTGCCAATTCCAGATTCTCACTCATCGCTGGATAAAGGGGTTTATCCTGAATTTATTTCTGGATTAACTTGGGTCTCTCACCTAGTTTGGGTTTAACTGTAAGGAAGACCTTTCCCAATATCCACCGTTCACAAAGCTTTTATAATCATTGAGTAAGTCATTCTTCATTCTTCCCTTTCCCGAACAAAGTGACCTCCAATTTGTTCAGTTTTTCCTGACAGTTCCAAGCTCAGTCCTGGGATTATCCCAGTGGATTTACCATCGTCCTGTTAGTGTGTACACGTGGGTTCACAGACTGTCACTCATACTGGAGTCATAGGGTCATACAGTAAGGAAACAGACCCTTCGGCCCAACCAGTCCATGCTGACCATAATCCCAAACTAAACTAGTCCCACCTGCCAGCTCCTGGCCCTTATCCCTCCGAACCTCTCCTATCCATGTCCTTATCCAAATGACTTTTAAACGTTGTAACTGTCCCCACATCCACCACCTCCTCAGGGAGTTCATTCCACACACACCCACACTCTCTGTGTAAAAATGTTGCCCCCTCATGCCCTTTTTAAATCCTTCCCCTCTCACTTTAAAACCATGCCCCCTGGTTTTGAACTCCACCCCCTTGGGAAAAGACCCTTGTCATTGACCTTATGTATGCCCCTCATATTTTATAAATCTCTATGAGGTCACTCTTCAACTGTCTCAACTCCTGAGAAAAATATCCCAGTCTTTTTTTCTGTCTCAAACCCTCCATTCCCAGCAACATCCTGATAAATCTTTTCTGGACCCTCTCCTATTTAATAATATCCTTCCTATAACGGAGAGACCCGAACTGGACACAGTATTGCAGACCTCACCAATATCCTGTACAACCTCAACATGACATCCCAACTCCTGTATTCAATGCTCTGAACAATGACGGCAAGCATGCTAAAGGCCTTCTTAACCCCTCTGTATATATGTGACAGAAACTTCAAAGAATTATGTATCTAAACCCTGTGTATTGCAAAAAGACGTGCACAGCTTTTCTATTGTTGAGCCCGTGTTTGGACAAAGTTAGAGATAAGCCTCAGATTAGACTGTTCAGCAGATCTGAAGATTAGGTGAAGCCAATTATTTTCAGCTGCCCTGGGCTTTGAGATTTGGTATCCCCTCTGGAAATCTCTCGATCGTAACATCCTCCTTTCAAACACTCCTTCACCATAACCTCCTCAACAAAGCTTTAGGCCATCTGCCAGAAACACCATCCCAGCAGCTCAATCCCGGTTAGTAACCTGTCAGGTACCTTGGGATACTATCCAAGGAGCGACATAAATGCAATTTGTTGTTGTAGAGGAAGCCAGGCAGCGATGGATAATTACCTGCCGCCCACGGATAAATCGGAGATGGCATAATAATAGGAACGGAGCACCCGGTGATCCCGAAAGATGTCGTCTCCAAAGGTGTTCAGTCGGTTCAGGGAAATGAGCAGGTCGGTGGCTGTTACCCAATCCTAGGCAGAACAAACACACAGGGTCAGAACCAGGGAGCGAGGGATGGGCCCCAGAGAAAGAGGGAAACAGAAAGGAGAAATTGAAGCAAAGAATGAGAGAGAAAATTTGGGGGAGA
>NC_057739.1:43648250-43649199 GCF_004010195.1 Chiloscyllium plagiosum
AGAGAGAGAGTGAAATAAGTGATGAAAGGGAGGGAAGAGGAGAGGGAGTTAAGGGGAGGGAGAGATGGGAAATGTAGAAATAGATATTGAGACTGTGTGTGTATAAGAGAGAGTGACAGAAGAAATTGAGTTATAAAAAGAAAATAAAACAGAGGGAACAAGGCCTTCAGCAAACGCTGAGCAAGAAACCATCCTGCATCAGGCAAAGGACCCGGAATATAATCCCAACTCGATCCCAAAGGTACAACAACAGCACAGAGAGATCCTTTCCAAGCCCTCCTGAGAGGGTACCGTGGGGAGTGTGTGGGCACTGACTGTGTATAACCACATACAGAGAACGTGGACTAGCCACAGGTAGGTGGGGGCTGGTGGATGGGAATACAGAGCATGGGGTTACTATACGATGGTGTGTGCTGCCGGACGGACTGACTGACCTTCACACAACCTCTTCACATCCCTCAGAAACACTCAGTACACATGGAGACTGGGGTTAGACCGCCAACAAAAACACTGAGTGCAACACAGTCTTCTGTTTGGTTGGTTAGAAACGAGACCAGCAGGTCAGGTCAGGAGTCCAAATCCCTCCTCCAGTCTGCCAATCCCCCCAGGATCTTACACAGAAACGGAAGATTAATCCTCAGGATCACAGGAAAGAACACATTGGTCCCAGAGGGAGTGCAATGAAAGTTCACAGAACGGATTCCTGGGATGAGGAACTGTCCTTCGAGATGGGACTGAGGAGGCAGTCTCTATATTTCCTTCACATTTTAAACAATGAGATATGATCTTAATGAAACATACTATTCTTCAGGGTTTGACAGGACAGTACACACTCTCCCCCTGGGTGGGATACACAGGGTTTGAGCTTCAGAGGGAAGATACTGCGATGATGTTGTGAAACTTGAAAGGGTTCAGAAAAGATTTACAAGGATGTTGCCAGGGTTGGAGG
>NC_057739.1:43649263-43655827 GCF_004010195.1 Chiloscyllium plagiosum
TACGTGTATGGAATGAGCTGCCAGAGGAAGTGGTGGAGACTGGTACAATTGCAACATTTAAGAGGCATTTGGATGGGTATATGATTAGGAAGGGTTTGGAGGGATATGGGCCGTGTGCTGGCAGGTGGGACTAGATTGGGTTGGGATATCTGGTCGGCATGGACGGGTTAGACCGAAGGGTCTCTATGAGTCTATGAGGAGAAACCTCTTGACTCTAATGGTTATGAATCTTTAGAATTCTCTTTCCCAGAGTGCTGTTGATGCTGGATCATTGTGTACATTCAGGACAGAGCTCACATAGATTTTTGGGCACAATGCCTAAGAGATAAGGGGCTGGAACAGGAAGGTCAAGTTGAGTTGGAAGGAATGGAGGATACAGGCGCCAAGGGGCTGAGTGGCCTGCGTCTAGTCCTGATGAATGGCCTTGACTTCTCCACCTCCTGACGCTGCCCTGGCTGGCTGTGTTCCTCCAGCCTCCGGCCTGTCTGCCTTGGATTCCAACATCTGCAGGTTTACTGTCTCTGTTCCCACTCCTTGTTTCACCATTTGTCTGTGAGTGAAAATCCCACCCAAAAAAAAATCATCACAACTAAAACGTACTTTTTGTTTCATCCTCCATGATCTCTTTCACTTCTTGATGATTGGGAGATAAAGGCTGTTTGATGGACAACCAAGAACCATCCAATCGGTTTTGAGAAAGCGATGACGGACATGTTGGGTGACCAATGGTGATAGAGTGAGGGCAGGCAATGGTTGGCTGGATGTCATGTGCTGAAGACTACAAATGTGTCCAATCAGAGCTGGTGACCTCTGAATTGGGTCAAGTCACTGCTTGAAGCAAACCCAAAGGCTCATGGGTTAGAACCAAATACCGTCCCAGAGTCCCTCTGCTTTGTTTCTTCATTCACTGGGTGAGATTGTCACTGGCTGGGCCAGTATTTATTGTCTGTCCCTAATTGCCCACAGGACTGTTAAGAGTCAACCCCATTGCTGTGGGTCTGGAGTCACATGTAGGCCAGACCCAGGTAAGGTTGGCAGATTTCCTTCCCTAAAGGGAACCTGATGAGTTTTCCTGACAGTGGAAAATGGTTTCATGGTTATTAGACTCTGAATTGCATTACTTGCCGTGGTGGGGTTTGAACCCAGGACCCTCGAACATTGCCCATGTCTCTGGATCAACAGTCCAGTGATAATACCACTAGGTCATTGCCCCTCTCACCCCCGTTGTCAATACTGAGAGCTAACAGCTCAAAGGATGATTGTTCAGGGCATTTTCAGGATCTTAACTTTGAGATTTTCTTGTATCTGTGGAGAGATGATGTGGAGGAGCTGGTGTTGGACAAAGTTAAAAATCACACAACACCAGGTTATAGTCCAACAGAATTATTTGGAAGCACTAGCTTTCGGAGCGCTGCTCCTTCGTCAACCACCGTCAAAGCACACTTCCATCTAGAAGGACAAAGGCAGCAGATACACAGGAACACCATCCCCTGCAAGTTCCCCTCAGAGACACTCCCCATCCTGACTTGGAAATATAGCGCTGTTCCTTCACTGTCTTTGGGTCAAATTCCTGGAATTCCCTCCCTAAAGGCATTGTGGGTCAACCCAAAGCACAGTGACTGCAGCAGTTCAGGAAGGCAGCTCTCTGGTGTAGGAGCCTTACTCTGTATCTAAGAGGTATGTACTTGCATTGAACAGTGTCATACCTGACTGAGTGCTGCAGTGATGTTAACACTGAGGTTTAAGATGGTGAACACACCAATCCCCTGCCTGTGATGTCCGTCTTTACTTAATGAGAACCAATGAAAATAAAGAACTTGCATTTTTATAGCACCTTTCACAGCCTCAGGACATCACAAAGCACTTTACAATTACTTCATAAATGTTCATAAATGTAATCAATGTGAAAACATGGGAAATTGGAGCACGGGCAGCACCCACAGACTGGAATGTGATCGGTGACTGAGTGATTTTGACAGTGGGTATAGTATTTGCCAGCACATTGGACAGACCTCACTTGTCCATCATCAAAATAGTGACCATGGGGACCTCAATGGGCAGATGGGGCCCACCTCACAGACTGAGCTCTGTCACGGCATTCCCTTAGTGCTCTCGCCCAGTGCAGTGCCCTCACCCAGTACAGTGCCTTCGCCCAGTGTCCTCGCCCAGTACAGTGCCCTCGCCCAGTACAGTGCCCTCGTCCAGTGCCCTCGCCCAGTGCAGTGCCCTCACCCAGTACAGTGCCCTCGTCCAGTGCAGTGCCCTCACCCAGTACAGTGCCCTCACCCAGTGTCCTCACCCAGTACAGTGCCCTCACCCAGTGCAGTGCCCTCACCCAGTACAGTGCCCTCGCCCAGTGCAGTGCCCTCGCCCAGTGCAGTGCCCTCCCCATACAGTGCCCTCACCCAGTACAGTGCCCTCACCCAGTGCAGTGCCCTCACCCAGTACAGTGCCCTCGCCCAGTGCAGTGCCCTCACCCAGTGTCCTCACCCAGTACAGTGCCCTCACCCAGTAGAGTGCCCTCACCCAGTGCCCTCACCCAGTACAGTGCCCTCGCCCAGTGCAGTGCCCTCGCCCAGTGCAGTGCCCTCACCCAGTGCCCTCCCCTCACCCAGTACAGTGCCCTCACCCAGTGCCCTCACCCAGTAGAGTGCCCTCACCCAGTGTCCTCACCCAGGGCAGTGCCCTCACCCAGTGTCCTCGCCCAGTACAGAGCCCTCCCCCAGTACAGAGCCCTCCCCCAGTACAGTGCCCTCGCCCAGTACAGTGCCCTCGCCCAGTACAGTGCCCTCGCCCAGTACAGTGCCCTCGCCCAGTGCAGAGCCCTCACCCTGTATAGTGCGCTTGCCCTGTACAAAGCCCTCACGTGGCATGAGGACCAGACACGAGAGAGAGCTACCTCCCTGAACCACAGCTGATATCGGAAACTGCTGGAGAAACTCAGCAGGTCTGGCAGCATCTGTGCACAGAGAAAGCAGAGTGACCTCAGACCCAAAACGTTAACTCTGTTTCTCTCTTCCCAGAAGCTGCCAGACTTGCTAAGTTTCTCCAGCAATCTGTCTTTGTTAGTTTTTGATCTCCAGCGTCCTCAGTGGTTTGTTCGTCTTTCCCAGGGACTGTCAGCACGGTGGAAACGTTAACGCTTGACTCCCTCTCCACAGAGGCTGCCAGACCTGCCGGTTTCTCCAGCAATGTCTGTCTTTGTTTCAGATTTCCAGCATCTGCAGGTCCTCGTTTTGATGAATTCCCCAGCTGACGTGCGGGGGTGTACTGCGGGGGATGGGGGTGCACGGGGGAGTAGTTACCTGCAGCATAGGGCTGGAGTCAAAGCTGTACGCACTGGGCCTCCCCTCCAGGGTAGAGAAAGCCACGTTCCCCCCTGTCAGGGGGGAGATATCGCTGAACTCGTCAGTGCAGAAGGGTACCCGCTCCTCATCCCCTGCCCTCAGGAAGGTCCCAGTCGAATGGCCGTATGTCTGCTGACAGGAAGCGCTGTAATACTGGTAGGGAGTCCAGGGGGCGCCCTCATGGGTCCTCTTGTAGATAGCAAAGCTCTCAGGCCTGCTGGTGTGAAACTTCAGGCGGATGTAGGTAATCTCAAACGACTTGCCTAGAGCAAGGGAGAGACAGACAGAGAGAGGGAAATAATGGAGAGAAAGTGAGAATTCCCTCCGGGCTGTTTGCCGAATGCCAGGAGTAACAATGGTCTCTGCTCAGTTATTATCATCGAATCCCCACAGTGCGGAAACAGGCCTTTCGGCCCAACAAGTCCCTCCCAAAAGCCACCCACCCCCTACCCTATTACTCTACATTTCTCCTGACCTGCACGTCCCAGAGCACTATGGGGCAATTTCCCATGGCTAACCCACACATCCCCCTGGACAATTTACCCACGGCCAACCCATCCAAACCTGCACATCTTTGGACAGTGGGAGGAAATTGGAGCAGCCCCTCACAGGCCACGGGGAGAATGTGCAAACTCCACGCAGACAGCCGCCTGAGGCGGGAATCGAACCCGGGTCCCTGTGAGGCAGTAGGGCTAACCACTGAGCCACCTGGTCAAAGTCCCAGTTTTACTGAGCAATGAGCTACTTGCTTTTACTGGAGCATCTGAAATCCAAATCCCCCCATTCAAATACCACCCCGCCCCACGGATTCCTGTTTCCCTCCCTCCACCTCTCTCTGTGTCTCTAATCTCCTCCTCCTACAGCCTCGCAATCCACTCAGAAATCCACCTACCTCGAGTTCTGGCCTTCACTACAGACTCGACCATCCCATTGGCAACTGTGCCCTCGCCCCCCCCGGACTCTGAGCAAGGCAGCTAATTGCTAGGGTAGTGTGTTGGACTTGTTAGCCAGGTGGGAGAGGGTGGGAGAGGGTGGGGGGGGGGTGGGCTGAACATTACGAGCAGTCTGGGGAGGGAGCAGGGGGATGAAGGATAGGGGTCATGCGAACACAGCGGGGGTACAGTTTGGTTTTTCAGGACAGACTGTACCCTAGCTGAGACAGAGGCCATTTCACCTTGATCTTGGGACAATGGCTCAGTGGTTAGCACTGCTGCCTCTCAGCACCAGGGTCCCAGGGTCAATTCCAGCCTTGGGTGACTGTCTGTGTGGAGAGTTTGCACATTCTCTGTGTGGGTTTCCTCCCACAGTCCAAAGATGGGCAGGTCAGAGTGAATTGGCCATGCTAAATAGCCCACAGTGTTCAGGGATGTGTAATGAAGTATGTTAGTTAGGGGTAAATGTAGAATAATAGGGTTGGAGAATGGGTCACTTTTTGGAGGGTCAGTATGGACTAGTTGGGCCGAAGGGCCTGTTTCCACAATGTTAGGGATTCTATGATTTCTCAGGCCTGTTTATGTTTAATTTGCCTCAGAGCATTGCAGCACTCCTTCCTACATGTGCAACAAATTTATTTCCAAGGGCTTTGAAATCTCTCTTCAATCACAAGATGTCCACATTCGTAACAGAACTGAGCTCAGCTCTGAGTCATCACCCAGACCTAACCCAGTCAAGCACAGAGGGCATAGATCATGGAATGATTCAATACGATGTTCACCTCCATCCCCTCGTTTTAACGGCTTCTTAAAACTGAGCTATTTTCTAAACAGCCTGCTCAGTAACGTTATTCACACATCATTGGGGCTTACAGGATGTGGGTGTCACTGGCTGGGCCAGCATTTATTGGCCGTCCCTAATTACCCAGAGGGCAATTTAGATTCAACCACATTGCTGGGGGTCTGGAGTCACATGTAAGAATGGTATCAGCGACCCAGATGGGTTTTTTCCCCAATAATTGGCAATGGTTTCATGGCCATCATTTAACTACAGATTCCAAATTCTTTTGTAATTGAATTTGAATCCCACCACCTGCCGTGGAGAGATTCAAACCTGGGGTCTCCAGATTAATAGCTGAGCAATAATACCAGTAGGCCATCACTTTCCCTTGAACACAGGTCTCCTGGCTTAGGGGTAGACACACTACCACTGTACAAAAGGACCTCTGTTCTTGAAACCTACATATTTGAAGGTGATTTGGATCAGCTGTTTTAATGTCTCCTTCAAGCATTGCACTCGAGGGGTCCCGAGGCACGTCACAGTGAGCTTGGCAGAATTGGACGTGACCACAGTCACACTGCTTCATGTCATTGTTGCTGACTTCTTGTTAGTCTGAAGTCAGACGATACCAGGTTACAGTCCAACAGGTTTATTTGAAATCACAAGCTTTCGGAGCTTGATGAATCACTTCACCTGACAAAGGAGCAGCGCTCCGAAAGCTTGTGATTTCAAATAAACCGGTTGGACTGTAACCTGGTATCGAGGTAAAAACAATGACTGCAGATGCTGGAAACCAGATTCTAGATCAGTGGTGCTGGAAGAGCACAGCAATTCAGGCAGCATCCGAACTTCAGACTAACAAGAAGTCAGCAACAATGACATGAAGCAGTATTCAACAGTAACCTGGGATAAGTTCTGAAATATTAGTCGCTATCCCAAGGGAGTGAGTGACCTTTGACACAATGTGGGATGATCAGCAGACAGCTCGGAAAATTCAGGACAAATTGAGAGTGAATGAGTTTGGCTTCCTTTCCGGTTAAGAGTCTGAGAGCAGGCAATTTCTGTTGAGATTTGAACAGTTACCTTTCCTGGCACACACACACAGGCACACACACACACACACAGGCACACACACACACACACACAGGCACACACAGGCACACACTCACACACACACACACACAGGCACACACACACACACACAGGCACACACACACACACACAGGCACACACACACACACACAGGCACACACACACACACACAGGCACACACACACACACACAGGCACACACACACACACACAGGCACACACACACACACACAGGCACACACACACACACACAGGCACACACACACACACACAGGCACACACACACACACACAGGCACACACACACACACACAGGCACACACACACACACACAGGCACACACACACACACACAGGCACACACACACACACACAGGCACACACACACACACACAGGCACACACACACACACACA
>NC_057739.1:43660094-43662771 GCF_004010195.1 Chiloscyllium plagiosum
CACACACACACACTCTCTCTGTCTCTCTCTCCCACATGGACTATGTCTCTCTTTCTCTCTTTCAAACACACTCTGTCTCTCCCACACACACTCTGTCTCTCTCTCTCTCTCTCTCACACACACACACACACACACTCTCTCTCGGTCTCTCTCTCTCTCCCACATGGTTTGTCTCCTCTCTCCCACACAGTGCTGGTGTTGGAGGGAGCCCAGAGGAGGTTCACAACAGTGATCCAGGGGAATGAAGAGCTTGTCATGGGAGGAGCAGCTGAGGACTCTGATGGAGTTTAGAAAGATGGGGGGGAGGGAGGATCCAATTGAAATGTACAGAATACTGGGAGGCCTGGATAGAGTAGACATGGAGAAGATGTTTCCATGAGTAGGAGAGACTAGGACCTGAGGGGCACAGCCTCAGAGTGAAGAGATGGCCCTTTCGAACTGAGATGAGGAGGAGTTTCTTCAGTCAAAGGGTGGGGAATCTGTGGAACTCATTGCAGCAGGCAATGAGTGTGATTAAGACAGAGATAGGTCGGTTCTTGATGAGTAAGGGGACCCAGGATTACAGGGAGAATGCAGGAGAATGGGATGGAGAAATACATCAGCCATGATCGAATGGTGGAGCAGATACGATGGGCCGAATGGCCTGGTTCTGCTCTGCTATCTTAAGGTCTAATGGTCAGATTTCTCCATGTGGGACCCTGCTGTAGATCCACTGTCACTTACAGCACAGAAGGTCATTTGTTCCATTGAGTCTGTGCTGGCCAACAAAGATCTGACTATACAACTCCCATTTTCCAGCTCTTGGCTCATAGACCTGGAGGCTATGGCAATGCAATGTCAAATGTGGAATATGGAATGTCCAAACACTGCCTCAATGATGGGAGGATTTCAGACCTAACCACCCTTTCAGTGAGTTCCACACTCCCATCACCGTGAGATCAAGTCTCCGCACTCCCTCCCGGCCCCCTACTCCTGACCACAAATCTTTTACTAATGGAAAGCGTGCCTTCCTATCCACATCCCTCATGACCTTCTCCACCTCTATCTAGTCCCCTCCCCATCCTGACCGCTCCAAGGAAAACAGGCCCAGCCTCCCCAATCTTTCCCCAGAGTCCAGGCAGTGCCCGATTGTGTTTCCTGCAGCACCTTACAGGGGAGGTGATGGCATCGTGGGATTACAGCTGGGCTCTTCACCCAGAAACCCAGGACATGTTCAGGGGATCCACGTTCACATCCCATCATGGCAGACAGTGGAATGTGAATTCAATAAAAATCTCTCGCCCTAGAGATGTACAGCACAGAAACAGACCCTTCGGTCCAACCCGTCCATGCTGAGCAGATATCCCAACCCAATCTAGCCCCACCTGCCAGCACCCGGCCCATATCCCTCCAAACCTTCCTGTTCATATACACATCCAAATGCCTCTTAAATGTTGTAATTGTACCAGCCTCCACCACTACCTCTGGCAGTTCATTCCATACACGTACCACCCTCTGTGTGAAAAAGTTGCCCCTTAGTTCTCTTTTATATCTTTCCCCTCTCACCCTAAACCTACGCCCTCTAGTTCTGGACTCCCCCACCTCAGGGAAAAGACTTTGTCTATTTATCCTATCCATGCCCCTCATGATTTTATAAACCTCTATAAGGTCACCCCTCAGCCTCCGACGCTCCAGGGAAAACAGCCCCAGCCTGTTCAGCCTCTCCCTATAGCTCAGATCCTCCAACCCTGGCAACATCCTTGTAAATCTTT
This sequence comes from Chiloscyllium plagiosum, assembly GCF_004010195.1. Lineage (NCBI taxonomy): Eukaryota > Metazoa > Chordata > Chondrichthyes > Orectolobiformes > Hemiscylliidae > Chiloscyllium > Chiloscyllium plagiosum. The sequence goes on from NC_057739.1 coordinate 43,661,846, forward strand.
TCTGAACCCTTTCAAGTTTCACAACATCTTTCCCATATGAAGGAGACCAGAATTGCACGTAATATTCTAACAGTGGCCTAACCAATGTCCTGTACAGCCACATGACCTCCCAACTCCTGTACTCAATACTCTGACCAATAAAGGAAAGCATACCAAACAGGGGAGACAAATCACCCCTCTGCTTCACTAACTTCCTTGAAGACTTCATATAGGCTATATATAGCACCACTGTCTCACAGCACCAGAGATCCAAGTTCGATTCCAGCCTCAGGCTGTGGAGTTTGCTCATTCTCCCCGTGTCTGTGTGGGGTGTGGTCTCGTTTCCTCCCACAGTCCAAAGATGTGCAGGTTAGGGTGGATTGGCCACGGTAAACTGCCCATAGGGTCCAGGGATGTGGCTAGATGGATTAGCCATGGGAAATATAGGGTAACAGGGATGGTTTGGGTCTGGGTGGGATATTCTTGAGAGGGTTAGTGTGGACACGATGGACTGAATGGCCTGCTTCCACACTGTTGGGATTCAATGATTGAAAATCCTGGACTAGGAGTAATTCTCGGTCAGCGAATGCAGTGCTCACCCTCCGACAGTGCCCACTCCCCAGCGCTGACCCTCCGACAGTGCCCACTCCCTCAGCACTGACCCTCCGACAGTGCCCACTCCCTCAGCACTGACCCTCCGACAGTGCGGCACTCCCTCAGCACTGACCCTCCGACAGTGCCCACTCCCTCAGGACTGACCCTCCGGCAGCGCTCACCCTCCGACAGCACTCAACCTCAGCACTGACCCTCCGACAGTGAGGCACTCCCTCAGCACTGACCCTCCGACAGTGCCCACTCCCTCAGCGCTGACCGTCCGACACTACAGCACTCCCTCAGCACTGACCTTCCGACAGTGCCCACTCCCTCAGCACTGACCCTCCGACAGT
>NC_057739.1:43665560-43667085 GCF_004010195.1 Chiloscyllium plagiosum
CCCGACAGTGCGGCGCTTCCTCAGCACTGACCCTCCGTCAGTGCGGCACTCCCTCAGCACTGACCCTCCAACAGTGTGGCACACCCTGAGCACTGACCCTCCAACAGTGCCCATTCCCTCAGCACTGACCCTCCGACAGTGTGGCACTCCTTCAGCACTGACCCTCTGACTGTGTCCACTCCCTTAGTGCTGACCCTCCGACAGTGCCCATTCCCTCAGCACTGACCCTTTGACTGACACTCCCTCAGCACTGTCCCTCCAACAGTGCCCACTCCCTCAGCACTACCCTCTGACAGTGCCTACTCCCTCAGCACTTACCCTCCGACAGTACGGCACTCCCTCAGCACTGACCCTCCAACAGTACAGCACTCCCTCAGCACTGACCGTCCGACAGTGTCCACTCCCTCAGCGCTGACCCTCTGACAGTGTCTGCTCCCTCAGCACTACCTTCTGACAGTGCGGCACTCCCTCAGCACTGACCCTCCGACAGTGCCCACTCCCTCAGCACTGATCCTCTGACAGTGCGGCTCTCCCTCAGTACTGACCCTCCGACAGTGCGGCATTCCCTCAGTGCTGACCCTACGATAGTGCGACACTCCTTCAGCACTGACCCTCCGATAGTGTCCACTCCCTCAGCACTGACCCTCCGACAGTCCCTTAGCACTGATCCTCCAACAGTGCGGCGCACCCTCTGCACTGACCCTTCGACAGTGTCCACTCCCTCAGCACTGACCCTCCGACGGTGCCCGCTCCCTCAGTACTGACCGTCCGACAATGCGGCACTCCCTCAGCACTGACCATCCGACCGTGCGGCACTCCCTCAGCACTGACCCTCCGACAGTGCCCACTCCCTCAGCGCTGACCCTCCAACAGTGCGGCGCTCCCTCAGCGGTGACCCTCCGACGGTGCGGCACTCCCTCAGCACTAACCCTCCGATAGTGCGGTGTTCCCTCAGCACTGACCCTCCAACAGTACAGCACACCTTCAGCACTGACCGTCCGACAGTGCGGCACTCCCTCAGCACTGACCCTTCGACACTTCCTCAGCACTGACCCTCCGACACTCCCTCAGCACTGACCCTCCGACAGTGCAGCACTCCCTCAACACTGACCATTCCCTCAGCGCTATCCCTCCAACAGTGCCCGCTCCCCCTGTACTGACCCTCCGACAGTGCCCACTCCCTCAGCACTGACTCTCCGACAGTGCGGCTCTCCCTCAGCACTGACTCTTCGACAGTGCGGCTCTCCCTCAGCACTGACCCTCCGACAGTGCGGCACTCCCTCAGCACTGACCCTCCGACAGTGCCCACTCCCTCAGCACCTGACCATCCAAACTCCCTCTGCACTGACCCTCCAACAGTACAGCACTCCCTCAGCACTGACCCTCCGACAGTGCGGCACTCCCTCAGCATTAAGCCTCCGACAGTGCAGCATTCCCTCAGCACTGACCCTCCGACAGTGCGGCACGCCCTCAGCACTGACCCTCCGACAGTGCCCACTCCCTCAGCACTGACCCTCCGACAGTG
>NC_057739.1:43667229-43670699 GCF_004010195.1 Chiloscyllium plagiosum
CAGTGCGGCACTCCCTCAGCACTGACCCTCCAACAGTGCAGCACTCCCTCAGCCCTGACCTTCCGACAGTGCGGCACTCCCTCAGCACTGACCCTCCGACAGTGCAGCACTCCCTCAGCACTGACTCTTCGACAGTGCGGCACTCCCTCAGCACTGACCCTCCGACAGTGCGGCACTCCCTCAGCACTGACCCTCCGACAGTGCGGCACTCCCTCAGCCCTGACCTTCCGACAGTGCAGCACTCCCTCAGCCCTGACCTTCCGACAGTGCGGCACTCCCTCAGTGAAGACCCTCTGACAGTGTGGCACTTCCTCAGTGCCGCATTTGGAGTGGACTGAGAGCATTATGATACTTAAACTCTGGAATGGGCTCAGACAGGAGACTGTTGAACACTCAGCCACTGTCGCCTAGAAACAGCCTCTGCTGAGATGTAGGTCCTGATACTTTGATATGCCCCACCCATGGCCACTGCTTCTGGACAAAGTCCGAAGTCACGTGACACCAGGTTTTAGTCCAACTGGTTCATTTGAAATAACAAGCTTTCAGAGCGCTGTCACTTGATGAAGGAGCAGCGCTCTGAAAGGTTGTGATTTCAAATAAACCTGTTGGACTATAACCTCTGACCTTGTCCACCCCAGTCCAACACCAGCACCTCCACATCCTGGTAATTGCTAAGAAGGAAACTGAAATCTCTGACCCTGTGCGAGCTGATACCTGTGAGTCGAACCTCACTCCAAGGCCCGTTCGCAACACCAATACCAGTCCCCCTCTGAAACGGCCATCTGGTTTTACTTCCAAACTAAAACGGGTCCGGCCCCAAGTCTGACCTCCTCCCGACACATCGCTAAGAGGCAAAAAAAACAAAACCAGAATTCCGACAGCTCCTACACTGATTTGTGACCAGAATCTCGACTGAGGAGCCAACTGCATGAGCGAGTGCTTGGCCCCAGATCCGACAACAGATAGATTTAACCGAGCTGTTCAAACCATGATGGGGCGGGGGGGGGTGGTAAGAAAGAGAAACTGTACAGGGCAGAGGGCACGCAGATTTCAGATCATGGAAAGGTCTGGAACGGGGCAGTGGGAGGCAGTTGAATGGTAACCGTTGGAATTGGAATATTTTTGGTGGAAATATCGACACGAGTGTGGGGAAAGGACAGGGGAGTAGGGACTAATTGGACCGTTCTTTCAGTACAGGTGTGATGGGCCGAATGGCCTCCAGAATGCTGAACGTTTGATCAGATTCAACGTCTCTGTACCTATCATTTGCCCTGACTTAGTTTCAGATATCCATCTGGCATGGATGGTTTGCACCGAAGGGTCTGTTTCCATGCTCGGTGATTCAGGCAACTGCTGTAATGATGCCCAACTCAACAACCAATCCCTGCACAGCAAGATCCCGCAATGAGATGAACAGTCAGTTCAGCTGGTTCATTTTCCTCTCTCACTGCGGTGGTTTCAGAGAGGAATGTTGGCCAGGGATCCCTGGGAAATCCCTCGGCGCTCCTTCCCAGTGGGAGTTGCTAACCCAGGCTGACCTGGATCCCCATTAACGTAATGAGTTCTTCTCCCTCTCCTCCACGATGAGGGTCCTGTCTGGATGTCCTTGGACAGGGAACACGAGTACTCTCAATGCCTTTCGAGAGAGGTGGGTACCACAGAGGCTGGGTGTGTTACATCCCCCACAACTCCATCTTGATTCAGTCCCCGCCATCACTCCTAACTTATTGTTTTTCCTATTGTGACACTATTCCTGGTGGGCAGCGTGGGCTGACCGTTATTTGTTGAATGAATTAATTCAGTGATTTGATGGCAGTTAATTTTGAAAATAAAAGACCTAAGTTCTCCTGGGTAGCTGGGCCGGACGGCATGGGGAGCAGAACTTTACAATCGGAAGGTAAGACGAGTCATTGGCTCACGTGGAGACGGCAGACCGAGTCTCTATAGGGTGCAGGATTTTGCAGCCCTGTTTAATTAATTGAAAAAAACTCTTTGACTATATCTTTGCTTGCACTTCACAGCACCTGGTACAGGCAGGTTAGAGGATTCAGGATTGAGAGCGTGGTGCTGGAAAAGCACAGCAGGTCAGGCAGCATCCGGGGAGCAGGAAAATCGACGTTTCGGGCTGGACCCTTCATCAGGAATGCGTCGATTTTCCTGCTCCTCGGATGCTGCCTGACCTGCTGTGCTTTTCCAGCACCACACTCTCAACTCTGATCTCCAACATCGGCAGAGCTCACTGTCTCCAGGTTGGAGGATTCACTCATGGCTGGAAATGTGTTGCTGGAAAAGTACAGCAGGTCAGGCAGCATCCAGGGAACAGGAGAATCGACGTTTCGGGCATAAGCCCTTCTTCAGGAATGTGTTTCCAGCAACACATTTCCAGCTCTGATCTCCAGCATCTACAGACCTCACTTTCTCCTCAAGGATTCACTCATGGGCCCATCAATGGGCCCAAGGAAGCGGAGGTGGAAGGGATTGAATTTCCCAACTGCCTGCCTCTCTTTCATGGCTAGGTCAGTGCCCAGGTGCCCTGACGGAGCAAGTACCCCACTGCTCACTTCAAGGTCTTTCAGTCTGGTGGGCACCGCAGGGGTTGGTGCATCTCCAGGTCTTCTATAACAGATGGGTGCATTGCTGTGCAACCCTGCGTTGTAGAGAAATCACGCTTTAGAACCAGCACTTAAACTGCTCGTGATTTAATCGCGTTACAGCCAACACACGTTTTAAAAGTTTGTGCTTTAGAAACAGTGTCCCCAATTCGTCAATTGCGTTACAATGAATTCACGTTAACTAAACACGGGTCGTAGCTGAACGACCCTGTATTCCCTTTTGTTACTAAAACAAATTGCTGGAAAAGCTCAGCAGGTCTGGCAGCATCTATGGAGAGAAACCAGAGTTAATGGTTCGGGTCCGGTCACCCTTCCTCAGAACGAATGGTAGGTTGGAAACGGTCAGTTTATATAGAGTCATAGAGCTGTACTCCATAGCAACAGACCCTTCGGTCCAACTCGTCCATGCTGACCACATATCCTAACTTAATCTAGTCCCATTTGCCAGCACTTGGCCCATATCCCTCCAAGGAGAAAGTGAGGTCTGCAGACGCTGGAGATCAAAGTTGAAACTTTATTGCTGGAACAGCACAGCAGGTCAGGCAGCATCTAGGGAACAGAAGATTCGACGTTTCGGGCACATGCCCTTCTTCAGGATATCCCTCCAAACCCTTCCTATGCCCATCCAGATGCCTTTTAAACGTTGTAATTGTACCAGCCCCCCAGCACTTCCTCTGGCAGCTCATTCCATACACACACCACCCTCTGCATGCAAGTTGCCCCTCAGGTCCCTTTTAAATCTTTCCCCTCTCACCCTGAGCCTATGCCCTCTAGTTCTGGACTCCCCCACCCCATGGGCAGGAAGTTAGGATGGGGAAGGGGGTAAGGAGCCCATGATGGGTGGGGCTAGAGTCCAAA
>NC_057739.1:43671199-43674453 GCF_004010195.1 Chiloscyllium plagiosum
GGATCAGACCAGACTCCCTCGAAGTATTTTAAGAAGGTAGCCTAGACCCTCATCTTTTCTTATTTTAAAGGTGGATGTGAAGTGGGTGTTCCAGATGCAATATGACTGGTCAAACTACCCACTGTTAAGCAAAACACCATTTAGTTTAACACTACAGATAAAATACAAATAAAAAGAAAGAGGAATTTAGAATACCTTAACCAAATAATAGATACAGTACCTATTACTATTTAACTGTTCCAACATAGTAACATCCCATAACCACACCACTTGGCAAAAAAGAGAAATTCAGACACCGATTCTTACATGCAGTTCTCCAATCCAGGAGGAAAAAAACCATCAAGAGAAATTTCAGAGAAAATAGCAGCTAGGAATCATTCACTGAAGGTTAAGACTCTTTTGAGATCCCAATGGCTTTAGATGCTACTGGAAAAACCCAGAAATCTGGATTTGTGAGAGCTGGCCACACCCATTCAGACTGTCTCCGTTGTTCCGAGTTTACAAAACAAAAACAAGGTCTCGCAAGTTGTTGACTCTAGTGGTCTTCAGGAGCCAGTTGCGTGCCCCTGCTTTACAATCTCTCTTCAAAAACAAAGCCAGGACAAAGATTTATCCAAAGATTGATTTACTTGCGATAGAGGGAGTGCCATCCTGGTTTACCAGGTGAGTCCCTGAGGTCATTTTAAGAAAAGAGATTGGGTTTGTATTCCCTTGAGATTCAAAGACCTCGTTGTAACTTACACAACTCAGACTGGGTATGACAGGGGGGATGTAAAACAGAAATTACCCCTCCCTGGTGAGTCTAAAACTAGAGGATGTCATCTTGAGGTAAAGGGTGGTCTGTTTAGAACTGAGGTTGAGAAGCATTTGTTCACTGAGAGGTTGGTGAATCTGTGGAATTCCCTACTCAAGTGGGCTGTGGAAACTCAATTATTGGACGTGTTCAAGACCGAAATCGATCGATTCCTGGAGACTGGTGCCCTCAAGGAATAAGGAGATGAGTTTTTGTTCAGGATATGGGCCAAAGGTGGGTATGTGGAGGTAGGAACAGATCAGCCATGATCTCATTGAATGGTGGAACAGGCCTGAGGGGCTGAGTGGCCTACTCCTGTTTCTATGAGATAGTGCCACATTCCTGCACCGAGGTAGATGGTCAGCCAGGATCGAACGGAAAGCTAGAGCAGGTTCAAACAGCTGGATGGGGTTCGCGGTTACAGATACAGTAACAAACAATAAAGTGGTGATTCCATTTGCCGGCTCTCACTCTGTCTTCCTTAGAAATGGAGGCTGAAGGGTGACCTTATAGAAGTTTATGAGGGGAACAGATGGGGTGAACAGTCAAGGTCAAAGCCAAAGGGCATAGGTTTAAGTTGAGAGGGGAAAGACGTAAAAGGGACCTGAGGGGCAACTTTTTCACACAGAGGGAGGTATGTGTACGGAACAAACTGACAGAGGAAGTGGTGGAAGTGGTACAACTACAACACTTAAAAGGCATCTGGATGGGTATATGAATAGGAAGGGTTTAGAGGGATATGGGCCAAATGCTGGGCAAATGGGACTAGATTAATTTAGGAGATCTGTTCGGCATGGACGAGTTGGACTGAAGTGTCTGTTTCTGTGCTCTATGACTCTGTAACTTTATACATCCGCCAATCCCTCCCTGGTCAACTACATCAAATCACTTCCAGAAGGAGGCCATTTCTTTCCTTCAGCCAGTGATGTCTTTCAAGATCCATTTTTCACCCAGTCCGTAAACTCTCCTGTTTGTATCTGGCCCCTTCTGCCTCACTCCTGGTGTTGATTTGAAACGGTAACTCATTATTTACCCCTTACAATCACATTTACCTTTGTCAATCCACCAAATCTGATTCCTGTTGACTGACATCACTCCCAAAGGTGTCTCTATTCTCACTCCCTTTGCTTTTGATCCTTCTTTCTGCAAAATGTTTGTACCCCACATCTGAAAAAGCCATTCCAGGGAACCCTCCATGTGTGATGGTGCTGCTGACACTCCCATTTCTACCAACAAAGTTGCAGGAATTGAACGTTTCCTCATTTCTTTTTAAGGCTCTTTTTTAAACTCAGTTTGGGATGTGGGTGTCGCTGGCTGGGCCCAGTATTTATTGCCCGTCCCTAGTTGCCCGTTGAGAAGGTGGGGGTGAGCTGCCTTCTTGAACCGCTGCAGTCCATGTGCTGTGGGTTGCCCCATAATGCCCTTAGGGAGGGAATTCCAGGATTTTGACCCAGCGACAGTGAAGGGACGGCGATATATTTCCAAGTCAGGATAGTGAGTGGCTCGGAGGGGATCTTGCAAGGGGTGGTGTTCCCATGTATCTGCTGTCTTTGTCCTTTTAGACAGACGTGGTTGTAGGTTTGGAAGGTGCTGTCTGAGGATCTTTGGTGAGTTTCTGCAGTGCATCACAAAAATAGTACACACTGCTGCTACTGAGCGTTGGTGGTGGATGGAGTGGTTGTTTGTGGATGTGGTGCCAATCAAGTGGGGGCTGCTTTGGCTTGGCTGGTCTCAAGCTCTTTGAGTGTTTTTGGGACTGCCCCCAACCAGGGCAAGTGGGGAATATTCCCTCACATTCCTGACTTGTGCCTTGCAGACAATGGACTGGCTTTGGGGAGTCAGGAGGTGACTTACTTGGCGCAGTATTCCTAGCCTCTGACCTGCTACCCACTGTATTTATGTAGTGAGTCCAGTTAAGTCAATGGTAACCTGCAGGATGTTGACACTGATGGCAACACCATTGAATGTCAAGGGGCAATGGTTAGATATCTTTTATTGGAGACAGTCATTGCCTGGCAATTTTATTGGTGTGAATGTTACTTGCCACCTGTCAGCCCAAGCCTGTGTATTGTCCAGATCTTGTTGCAATTAAACACGGACTGCTTCAGTATCTGAGGAGTTGCGAATGGTGCTGAACATTGTGGAATCATTGGTGAACATCCTCTCATCTGACCTTATGACAGAGGAAAGTCATGGATGAAGCAGCTGAGGATGTTTGGACCTAGCACACTCCCCTGAGGAACTCCTACAGAGATGACTGACCTCCAAAATCCACAACCATCTTTTTATGTGCCAGGTATAACTCCAATCAGTGAAGAGTTTGCCCTCCGATACTCATTAATTCCAGTTTTGTCAGGGGTTCTTGATGCCACATTTGATCAAATGTGGCCTTAATGTCAAGGACTGTCCCTCTCCCCTCCCCTCCCCCCCCCCCCCCCCCCCCCTGCGATTGCGGTCTTTT
>NC_057739.1:43674863-43681357 GCF_004010195.1 Chiloscyllium plagiosum
CCAAGGCTGTAATGAGATCAGGAACTGAGTAACCCTGGGGAAACCCAAACTGGACGTCACTGAGCAGGTTGTTGCTGAGCAGGTGTTGCTCGATAGCACTATTGATGACCCCTTCCATCACTTTACTGATGATCGAGAGTAGACTGATGGGGCAGTAATTGGCCGGGTTGGATTTGTCCTGCTTTTTGTGTGCAGGACATACCTGGGCAATGTTCCACATTGTTGGGTAGATGCCAGTGTTGTAACTGTACTGGAAGAGCTTGGCTAGGGGGGAGCAAGTTCTGCAGCACATGTCTTCAGTGTAATTGCCGGAATGTTATCAAAGCCCATTGCCTTTGCAGTATCCAGTGTCTCCAGCTGTTTCTTGATATCACACAGAGTGAATTGAATTGGCTGAAGACTGATATCTGTGATGCACTGGAGGAGCCCGACATGGATCATCCACTCGACACTTCTGACTAAAGATTGTTGCGAGTGCATCGGCCTTATCTTTTACACTGATGTGCTGGGCTCCTCCATCGTTGAGGATGGGGATATTTGTGCAGCCTCCTTGTCCAGTGTGTTGTTTAATTGTTCACCACCGTTCACAACTGGGTGTGGCAGGATTGCAGAGCTTGAATCTGAGATCATTTAGCTGTGTCTATCACTCGCTGTTTATGCTGCTTGGCACACAAACTGTCCTGTTTGGTGGCTTAACCAGGTCGACACCTCATCTTCAGTTTTGCCTGATGCTGCTCCTGGCAAGCCCTCCTGCTCTCTCCATTGATCCCCTGGTTTGATGGTAATGGCTGAGTGGGAGATATATTAGGCTATGAGATTACAGATTGTGCTGGAGTACAGTTCTGCTGTTGTTGATGGCCCACAGCACCTCATGGATGCCCAGTCTTGAGTTGCTAGATCGGTTTGAAGTCTGTCCCATTTAGCACGATGATAGTGACACACAACACGATGGAGTTATTCTCAATGTGAAGGCAGGACTTTGTCTCCACAAGGACAGTGTGACAGTCACTTTTACCTAGACTGTCATGGACAGATGCTTCTGCAGACAATAGATGGGTAAGGATAAGGTCATCATGTTGGTTCTGTCACCAACTGTCACAGACCCAGTCCAACAGTCAAGGCCAACATCTGTTCCAAAAGCATTTTCTTTCTGAAAATTGAACTCCAGTTAATGTTAGGAGTTAATCCATGTTTGACACATTAGTACAATCCAACATTTTAAAGGCAAGCACTGAATTAGGAGTCTCCAAGCAGAATCTTAGTGATCTTGCACATGGTCTGTTAAATTCCATTTTATATTCTTTAACTGAGTATACATCTGGCTTTCTAAATTCATCAAAGTCTGACCATGCCCCAAACACATTTAATAAGTCATCTTTATTATCAACTCGATCCACAAATTTTATAGGACTTCCAAACCTTCCTCAATGTCCCACTATTGCTGATGGAGCTCTGAGAATACTTTACATCTCATCTTACTTCCAGTAGGAAGTGACAGCGCCTATATCACATGATTCTTCTTCATTTATAGAATCCCTACAGCGTGGAAGGTGGCCATTCAGTCCATCGAGTCCACAGTGACCCGCTGAAGAGCATCCCACCCAAACCCACCTTCCCACCCTTTCCCTGAAACCCTGCATTTCCCTCGGCTGGTCTATCTAGTCTGCACACCTCTGGGCACTATGAGTAAATTAGCATGGCTGATCCACCTAACCTGCATATCTTTGGACTGTGGGAAGAAACCGGAGCGCCCGAAGGAAACCCACAAAATATGGGGAGAATGTGCAAACTCCGCACAGACAAGGGTGGAATTTTGCCTGGGTCCCTGGTGCTGTGAGGCAACAGCACTAACTAATGAGCTAGCATGCTCCCCCTCAACTTCGCTTTTCCATTTATCATGAGGTTCAACTTCAGAGAACGCTGGTTTTCAGATACCTTGCACTTGATTTCAGCCATTTTCCCAACAAAAAGAAATCTCACTATTCCATTCCCACCTTCCAGCTCCTATCCTGAGTTATCAATGTTAACACAATACAGGCCCATTGCTGAGATTGCAACTAATCTGTGCATCTTTCCTTTTGTGGAGAAATTGTCTTGCAGGCCTCAGTCATTCCCTTTCATCTCACACTCAGGTTTACAGGTGGTCCCTAGATGTGTGAGCTTCAACAATTAATAACTTCCATCTGTTTCCTCTTAACTTCCTCTTAGGGCGGCACGGTGGCACAGTAGTTAGCACTGCTGCCTCACAGCGCCAGAGACCCGGGTTCAATTCCCGCCTCAGGCGACTGACTGTGTGGAGTTTGCACGTTCTCCCCGTGTCTGCGTGGGTTTCCTCCGGGTGCTCCGGTTTCCTCCCACAGTCCAAAGATGTGCAGGTCAGGTGAATTGGCCATGCTAAATTGCCCATAGTGTTAGGTGAAAGGGTAAATGTAGGGGTATGGGTGGGTTGCGCTTCGGCGGGGCGGTGTGGACTTGTTGGGCTGAAGGGCCTGTTTCCACACTGTAATGTAATCTAATCTAAACTTTAAATAAAGACATTGCCAAACTGTCGCAGTTACTGGGGAGCAGTGGTTGTCACAGCTTGTGGTATTGTTTTGATTGAATGTTGAGCGTTTGTTCACACTGTTTAAATCTCACAGCTTTGCACAAATCCCTTTGTATTTTCACAGGTTTTTCAACGGCGAAAGGATGGATCAGTGAATTTTTTCCAAGGTTGGGATGCTTACAAGGATGGCTTTGGGAAGATTACAGGAGAGCATTGGTTGGGTAGGTGTGTGTGTGTGTGTGTGTGTGTGTGTGTGTGTGTGTGTGTGTGTTCACTGAGTCATAGTTGACGCACAGTAATTGGGTGAATGGCTAATAGGATCCCTACCATGTGGAAGTAGGCCATTTGGCCCATCAAGTTCACACCAATCCTCCAAAGAGGATCCCACCCAGACTCACCTCCCATTCCCTGCATTTCCCAGGCTAACTCATCTAGTCTGTACATCCCTGGACACAGTTAGCAATTTAGCATGGTCAGTCCATCTAACCTGCACATCTTGGGACTGTGGGAGGAAACTGGAGCACCTGGAGGAAACCCACGCAGACACGGGGAGAACATGCAAACTCCAACAGACAGTCGCCCAAGGCGGGAATCGAACCTGGGTCTCTGAGGCGGCAGTGCTAATGTTCCACAGACAATTTCTGCGAAAATATCAGCTGAGATGCCACGTGATTACAGCAGCCCATGTCCCATTCAGAATCAGACAGAAAAACAGAATTTGCTGGGAAAACTCAGCAGGTCTGGCACCATCTGTGGAGAGAGAAAGCAGGGTTAATATTTTGAGTCCAGTGACCCTTCTTCAGAACAGTTCTGAACATCTCTCCACAGATGTTACCAGTGTTCCAAGCAATTTCTTTCTTGTTTCTCCTTCAAAATTGATGGGATTCCTATCACATTAAGTCCACAAGATAAAGGAGTTAGGCTGATAGCATTTTTATGATTATATAAATTCCACATTACGCACTCCACAGGATTAGTAATACCAGTCAGACTGAGGATGGGTTAATCCGGCTGAGGTTAGCTTGGTAAGTTTTGAATGCAAGACCCTGTTTGATCAAACATTGACGACTAATGCACGTTGTCATGGACAACAATCCCTCGAATCATTTGTGGGAATTATAACTCAATTCACTTTCTCTAATTAAACATTACAGGCAGGTAAAAGATGTTTTTCTGGACAATTAACACAAAGCTGCATAACTCAATCTGTTCCACTGCTCAGTATTGTAGTCAAAACAACTTATATACATTCCCTGAGTAACTGCAGCAGATGATTTATTTCTTACATATGGTTTTGAAGGATTCCACTGAGGGTGAGGCAGATGGTTCACGCTTCACCCTCAGTCGATATATACTGGGGTTTGTATGTTGCCTGCATAGTTGTCATAATCTTCCTCTCTTGTGCTATTTAATCCATGCAGAGAATTGGTAAATTTCTCATGGAAGAAATTAATAAACAATTGCATTTCAACAGTGCTTTTCACAATCTCAGTAGATCCTAAACTATTTTATAGCCAATTAAGCACGTTTCAAGTGTAATCACTTTTGTAAATGTAAGGAAAACAGTGTTAACGTCACAGAGGAAACTCCCACAAACAGCAATGCAATAACAATGGCATAACCTGCTTTTTTTTCCCACGATGGTATTGTTTGAGGTTTAAATATTAGCTGGAATATCAAGGAAATCATCCCCTCTTTTGGTCAGATAATCAGTATTGAGTGGGGAGATACGTTCTCAGTTTAACGTTGTATCTGAAAAAGACAGTACTCCTAAACTCGGCTTAACCGTCTGCGTTTTGTGCTCAAATATTTGTAGTAGAATTAAACACTCACAGCCTCAGTCACATGATTGTGAGTGTCACCAATTGAGCGAAAGTTAACAGCCAGGAATTATTCCTCAGTAGGACATTGGGAAGGTGTGCTCAAGGATCACCCAATGTTTCCATTATTTGCCACAGCATTTCCGAGCGGTGGCCCCTTCAATCAGATTTCGATCCTGACTCTGGAATTAAAATTCCTCTTGCAAACCCATGTGCCTTCACTGGCTCACACAGACTTCTCATTGTACAATCGGTAGTCACCCCAGACAGATTATTGGCTGTAAGGTTCAGAATCCTCCTCTGCTCCTAGTAACACCCTCCAACCACCATTAACCTCCTTCTCTAGAGACCCACTAACCTCCCTCTGACCTTGATAACTACTCATTCTAATGTCTAGTACCCTCCAGGTAGCCAATACCCATGATTCACCGTGTTCACAGACTGTCTTCACTTTCACCGTAGGTCTGAAGCGAATTCACGCTCTCACCATTCAGTCACACTATGAGCTCCGGATAGAGATGGAAGACTTTGAAAATGGCACCGCCTATGCTCAGTATGGGACGTTTGGGATTGGACTGTTCTCCGTTGACCCAGAGAGAGATGGCTACCCATTAACCGTGGCGGGATATTCTGGAACTGCAGGTCTATCTTAACACCCTTTCTAATTGACTGATAGGGTCCATGGAGGTGATGAGGGGGCATGGGATTATTGAGGAGCAGGGGTGGGGGCAAGGGGGGGGGAAGGGTTGCGGGTAAGGAAGAGATGAGCAAAGGAGGCTATGCTGAGGAGCGAGGGATGCAGATGCAGGCTAGCTGATGGGACCAATATGTCTTGCCATTAGTGACGTACAGGACTTTAGAAACGTGACATACAAGCCAATTTGGCAGCAGCACATTCTCAGAAACAAGAATATGATAATAACCAGACAGATTTTGACTAATGACAGTAGCTCAAAGATAAATTTTGTTCAGGACCCCAGGGAGAACCTGCATACTCCTCTGCAAATAATGGGATCTTATACATCGCCTGAGAGGGCAAAGGTGGTCTCAGATTGATGTCTCATCCGAGAAAGCACACCTCCAACTATGCAACATTCCCTCAGCACTGACCCTCCGACAGTGCGGCGCTCCCTCAGCACTGACCCTCCGACAGTGCGGCGCTCCCTCTGTGCTGACCCACCGTCAGTGCTGCACTCCCTCAGCACTGACCCTCCGACAGTGCGGCGCTCCCTCTGTGCTGACCCTTCAACAGTGCTGCACTCCCTCAGCACTGACCCTCCAACAGTGCGGCGCTCCCTCAGCACTGACCCTCTGACAGTGCGACGCTCCCTCAGTGCTGACCCTCCGACAGTGTGGCACTCCCTCAGTGCTGACCCTCCGACAGTGCTGCACTCCCTCAGCACTGACCCTCCGACAGTGCGGCACAGCCTCAGCACTGACCCTCCAACAGAGCGACATTCCCTCAGCACTGACCCTCTGACAGAGTGGCATTCCCTCAGCAGTGACCCTCTGACAGTGCGGCACTCCCTCAGAACTGACCCTCTGACAGTGCGGCACTCCCTCAGAACTGACCCTATGATAGTGCCCACTCCCTCAGCACTGACCCTCCGATAGAGCGGCATTCCCTCAGCACTGACCCTCCGACAGTGCCCACTCCCTCAGGACTGACCCTATGACAGTGCGGCACTCCCTCAGCACTGACCCTCCGACAGAGCGGCATTCCCTCAGCACAGACCCTCCGACAGAGCGGCACTCCCTCAGCACTGACCCTCCGACAGTGCGGCACTCCATCAGCACTGACCCTCCGACAGAGCGGCACTCCCTCAGGACTGACCCTCTGACAGAGTGGTATTCCCTCAGCAGTGACCCTCTGACAGTGCGACGCTCCCTCAGCACTGACCCTCCGACAGAGTGGCACTCCCTCAGCACTGACCCTATGACAGTGCCCGCTCCCTCAGCACTGACCCTCCGACAGTGCGGCGCTCCCTCAGCACTGACCCTCCGACAGAGTGGCACTCCCTCAGCACTGACCCTCCGACAGAGCGGCATCCCTCAGCACTGACCCTCCGACAGTGCGGCGCTCCCTCAGCACTGACCCTCCGACAGTGCGGCGCTCCCTCAGCACTGAC
>NC_057739.1:43683322-43687840 GCF_004010195.1 Chiloscyllium plagiosum
ACGCTGCACTCCTTCAATAGCCAGAATGTCTTTCCTCAAATTTGGAGACCAGAACTGCACACAATATTCCAAGTGTGGTCTCACCAGTGCTCTGTACAGCTGCAGAAGAACCTCTTTGCTTCCATATTCAATCCCTCTTGTTATGAATGCCAGCATGCTATTAGCCTTCTTCATTACCTGCTGTACCTGCATGTTTGCCTTCATTGACTGGTGTACAAGAACACCCAGATCTCTCTGTACTGTCCCTTTACCTAAATTGATTCCATTTAGGTCGTAATCTGCCTTCCTGTTCTTGCCACCAAAGTGGATAACCATACATTTATCCACCTTAAACTGCATCTGCCATGCATCTGACCACTCACCTAACTTGTCCAGGTCACCCTGTAATCTCCTAACATCCTCCTCACATTTCACCCTGCCACCCAGCTTAGTATCATCAGCAAATTTGCTAATGTTACTGCTGATACCATCTTCTATATCATTAATATAGTGCTGCTTCTTCATCAGGTGGTTGTGGGGCAGGATCATAGGACACAGAATTTACAGCAAAAGATTAGTGTCATGCAACTGATGCGATATATTGAATGCACCTAGATTGCTGTTAAGTCTTCCATCTTTTAGAAGGAGTTGCAGGTTTCAGTTCATTAATCTGTAAAGCCCAGAACTTCCTTCAAGTCACACTCCTGAGATAACTTAAGATTTTATAAAAAAAGGGACATCTCAGTTCAGACTAGTGAGGTGTGTACAATATATTGCATCGGTTGTATGACACTATAATCTTTTGCTATAAGTTCTCTGTGTTATGAACCTACTCCACTAGCCACCTGATGAAGGAGCGTCACTCCGAAAGCTAGTGCTTCCAAATAAACCTGTTGGACTATAACCTGGTGTTGTGTGATTGTTAACTTTCAGCAGGAAGGAATCGCACTCCGTGAGAAACTGCGTGTTGTTTGTCCCATTGCAGTAATCCCTGTGTTTTTTTCTGTCATCAGGGGACTCCCTCATCAAACACAATGGTATGAGGTTCACCACCAAGGACCAGGACAATGACCACTCTGAGAATAACTGTGCCACTTTTTACCATGGTGCCTGGTGGTACCACAACTGCCACACCTCCAACCTCAACGGCCAATACCTGAAGGGCCATCACATCTCGTATGCAGATGGTATCGAGTGGTCGTCCTGGACTGGATGGCAATACTCCCTCAAATTCATTGAGATGAAGATTAGGCCGAGGAACGGAGGCCAGTGACGAGAGATTTAACTATGAGACCTTTCAACCCTTAATTTTTGCAAATGAGTCCATGAAACACTTTAACACAGCTCCAGCAAAATAATACACACACTCACTTACACACTCATTTATACACCTTTATAAACTCTCACTCACATGCACACACTCACTTACACACTCAGTTATACACCTTTATAAACTCTCACTCACACACTCACTTACACACTCACTTACTCATTTATACACCTTTATAAACTCACACACACACACACACACACTCATTTACACATTCACTTAGACACCATTGTAAACTCATTTATCGACACATACTCACTCAGGCACTAATTTACACAGCATTATAAACTCTCACTCATATACACTCATTTACACATTCACTTACATATTATTATAACCTCTCACCTATCTATGCACACATACTTACACACTCACTTACACACCATTGTAAGTTCTCACTTGTGTACACACTCACTTCCAAATTCTCTCTCACAAACAGTCAAAGTCACTAACACATGGATGCACTCAAAAACCTTCACACACACACCCCCCCCCCCCCAAAAACTCTCATTCTCATTCACAAATGCACATGCACACTCACATTCTCAATAGCAAACCCTCTCACATGTACATGTGGACTCACTCTTAAACACACAAACACCACACTCACTGTCACACATACTCTCACACGCCCACACACACAAACCTCCATTCACATTTTCCAACACACACTCACTCACTGACACACACTCTCTCTCTCTCACACAGTCCCTCACACACACACACCCCCCCCCCCCAAAAACTCTCATTCTCATTCACAAATGCACATGCACACTCACATTCTCAATAGCAAACCCTCTCACATGTACATGTGGACTCACTCTTAAACACACAAACACCACACTCACTGTCACACATACTCTCACACGCCCACATACACAAACCTCCATTCACATTTTCCAACACACACACACTCTCTGACGCACACACACACACAAACACACACTCTCTCTCTCTCACACACACAGTCCCTCACAAAAAAGCTCACATACACCTTCTCTTGCACACATGCAAATGTAAAACACAAACATGTTCACTGTCTACACTATGAGGAGAGATTATGTAAACTGTGCTTGTATTATCTGGAGTATAAAGGGTTACTGGGTGATTGGTTTGAGTATTTATAATTTTGAAAGATAGCTAGAGAAATGTTTCCACTGGCGGAGTGTGTGGGAGGGGTGGCTGGGACATCTAGGACAGGAAATACAAGCTTAAAATCAGAGCCAGAAATTTTGGGAAAGATTTGTTTGCACAAAGGGTGATAGGCATATGGAACTCCTTCCCACTACAAGTGTAGAACCTACTGAATTACTAACTAAATCTGATGGAGAAAGACTTTTGTTGGAGATGGATGTGAAAGGATATGGATTCAAGGCAAATGGATGGAGTTAGGATGCAGAACAGCCATGATCTTACTGAGTGACAGAACAGACTTGAGGGGCTGAATGGTCTCCTCCTGTTCCCATGATTCTGTATAGACAGACATATAGATGTTTATGTATCCTTTTTATATATTGCTAGGTGCTGCTATGGTGATAACATGAAGCATCCATCTCACCCTTTAAAATGTTCTCGTTCCTTTTTCATCTAACTGTTCCTATATTTACATAAGGAACACGAACTGCCAAGTAGTGTCAGGGTCCCATTGTTGGAGAAATGAAAATTGAGATTAAGATCAATTACAGCAGAAAGTGACGATGAACCTTGGATCAAAGGGGAAAGCCCTTTTGGATTAGACTCACCTGAAAATTTGAGAGATTAAGGGTAAGTGATAGAGCTGTTTGCAAAGAAACAAATTCTTCAGGTTGGATAACCAAACATTAGGGTTAGAATTTTCAGGAGTGAAATTGGGAAATATGTCCTCTGTCCTCAAAAGCTGGTCGAATTGACAACTCTCTCCTGCAAACAGCACTGGTGCTGGATTAATGATTCATTTTAAGAGGTGTTTGGGGTACCGAACTTGAATATTGTTGAAGAGAGACGTAAGTTGCAGAATTTTTTTATCTTGAACGCATCTTGACAAATACAAGAATGCCTTATTTCAAACAATCGTAGCAGTTCATATTAGAGGAGAAAAGGGTGAGTCAACTCTGGCTAGTTGTGATGTTAATTTTAAATCTGAGATTGATACATTTTCATTACATAATGGTATTAAGGAATATGAGGCAAAGGCAGAGATATGGAATTATGTCCCCAATCAGCCACGACCTCTTGAATGCTAGAATAGGCTTGAGGGATAGAATGGCCTTTTCCTGTTCCTATGTCTCCCCCTGTGAGCTACCCAAGTTCTTTTTGGTGAATATCATTTGTAAGACCATGGATTTGCTGTGATGTTTTCACTGTTGTGGAAATGCTTATTCAAAATGAAGCAATTACTTTCAGTGTTTTTAATGCTTTCATCTCGAGTTTGACTAAAATTTCTAAACCTCACATCACAGCCTTTCCTAAATTATGGTGAATCAATCCAAGGCTCTGTTTGTTATGACACTCCTGGATCTATGTGAAGTTAATGAGGACAGACATCAATTGAAAGACTGACACTATTACTCAGGGTAATACCTGGGTTTACAGGACCACATGATCTTCTGAACATCGATTGCACAGAACTGACACGTAAGCAGGGATTCGACAGACTGAGCTGACATCATCTGAAGATTATTCGAATGAGAGGTGATCCCACTGAAATGTATAAAATCATAAGAGGGTTTAACAGTGTAGCTTCTGAGAGGCTGCTTCCCTTAGTTGGAGGGTCTCGATTTCAGATGCCACAGTCTCATGATTAGGAGATCCAGACGGAATATCTTTATAGTGTTATACAGCACAGAAACATACCCTTCAGTCCATCCAGCCCATGCCAACCATGTTCCCAAACTAAACCAATCCCACCTGCCTGCGTTTAAAATAGAACATAGAACAGTACAGCACAGAACAGGCCCTTCAGCCCACGATGTTGTGCCGACCATTGATCCTCATGTGAGGTAAACCTAATGTGCGAACCCTCAGATTTCTGTGACCATATGCATGTCCAGCAGTCTCTTAAATATTCCCAATGATCTCGCTTCCACAACTGCTGCTGGCAACGCATTCCATGCTCTCTCAACTCTCTGCGTAAAGAACCCGCCTCTGACATCCCCTCTATATTTTCCACCAAACAGCTTAAAACTATGATCCCTCGTGTTAACAATTTCTGCCCTGGGAAAAAGTCTCTG
>NC_057739.1:43688129-43698380 GCF_004010195.1 Chiloscyllium plagiosum
CGTCTGCAAACTTGCTAACCCATCCTTCGATCTCCTCATCCAAGTCATTAATAAAAATTACAAACAGTAGAGGCCCAAGGACAGAGCCCTGTGGAACACCACTCACCACTGACTTCCAGGCAGAATATTTTCCTTCCACTACCACTCGCTGTCTTCTGTCGACCAGCCAATTCTGTATCCAGACAGCTAAATTTCCCTGTATCCCATTCCTCCTGACCTTCTGAACGAGCCTACCATGGGGAACCTTATCAAATGCCTTGCTGAAGTCCATATACACCACATCCACCGCTCGACCCTCATCAACTTTGGCCCATATCTTTCCAAATCTTTCCTATTCATGAACTTATCCAAATGTCTTTTAAATGATGTCACTGTACCTGCATCCATCACCTGATCTAGCAGTTCATTCCACACACTAACCACACTCTTTGTAAAAACGTTGCCCCTCATGTCCTTTTTAAATCTATCTCCCCTCACCTTAAAAATATGCTCAATGGTTTTGAAATCCTTCACCCTAAGGAAAAGACCTTTGCTGTTCACCTTACCTAGTCCTTCGTGATTTTATAAACCTCTGTAAGGTCACCCCTCGAACTCTTACACTCCAGTGAAAAAGTCCCAATCTCTCCTTACAACTCAAACCCTTATTCCTGGCAATATGCTGGTAAATCGTTTTTGAACCCTCTCCAGTTTAATAATAACCTTCCTATAATGGGACGACCAGAACTGTGACCAGTACTTTAGAAAAGGCCTCACCCACATCTTGTACAACCATAATATGACGTCCCAATTCCAATACCCAAAGATCTGAGCAATAAAGAAAAGTGTGCTAAACATCTTCCTAACCACCCTGTTTACTTGTGACACAACTTTCAAAGAATTATGTATCTCAACCCCTAGGTCTCTCTCTGTTCTACAACGCTACCCAAGGCCCTCCCAGTGTTTGTTTTACCAAAATGCATTTCCTCACATTTAGCCAAATTAAATTCCACCTGCCACTCCTCAGCCCATTGGTCCAATTGATCAAGATTCCTTTGTAATCCTAGATAACCTTCTTCACTTTCCACTACACCACCAGTTTTTGGTGTCATCTGCAAACTTACTAACCACGCCTCCTATATTCCCATCCAAATCATTCATATAAATCACAAACAAAAGTGGACACAGAACTGATTCCTGTGGAACACCACTGATCACAGACCTCCAGTCCAAAACAATGAACCCTGCACCACCTCCCTCTGTATCCTCCTGTGAAAGCAATTTGTATCCAATTAGGAAGCTCACCCTGAATCCCATGTGATCTAACTTCACTAACCAGTCTACCATACGGAGCCTTGTCAAAGGCTTCACTAGAGTCCAAGTAAACACCTACTGCTCTGCTCTCATCAATCTTTTTGATTATTTCCTCAAAAAACTCAATCAAGTTTGTGTGGCATGACTTCCAATGCACACAAAGTCACGGCTGACTATCCCTAATCAGTCCTTGCCTCTTCAAATGCGTGTACATCCGACCTCTCAGGATCACCTCCAACAACTTACCCACCACCAATGTCAGACTCACTCAAAGGGTTGTGAAATTTTGGAACTCTGCAATCCAGAGGACTGTGGCTGCTCAGCCATTGCATGTATTGAAGACAGAGATCAAAATAAATTTGGACAAGAAGGCAGGAAGATGGAGCTGAGCTGAAGATCAACAATGATCTGCCTGAATGGGGAAGAAGACACTGACAGCTGAACAGTCTCCTCCTGAACCTATTTCTTATGTTTTTAAACTAGGCTTCAATCCTCTTCATTATTGAAGATTGAAGAGTAATCTGATCATAGTGTTCAAAATGTTAAAAGGATTTGACCCAGAAAACAGTTTCCTCTGGTGAGATTGGTCAAGAACAATGGGTTTTTCTCAAAACTGATAATAAAATTCTTGAACCCTGACTCCCAAAAGGCAGAGGGCGGCACGGTGACACAGAGGGCGGCACGGTGGAACAGAGGGCGGCATGGTGGCAGAGGGTGGCACGGTGACACAGAGGGCGGCATGGTGGCAGAGGGTGGCACGGTGACACAGAGGGCAGCACGGTGACACAGAGGGTGGCACGGTGGCACAGGGCAGCACGGTGACACAGAGGGCAGCACGGTGGCACAGAGGGTGGCACGGTGGCAGAGGGTGGCACAGTGGCACCGAGGGTGGCACGGTGGCAGAGGGCAGCACGGTGACACAGAGGGCGGCATGGTGGCACAGAGGGCAGCACGGTGGCAGAGGGCAGCACGGTGACACAGAGGGCAGGACGGTGGCAGAGGGCGGCACGGTGGCACAGTGGTTAGCACTGCTGCCTCACAGCGCCAGAGACCTGGGTTCAATTCCCGCCTCAGGTGACTGACTGTGTGGAGTTTGCACGTTCTCCCCGTGTCTGCGTGGGTTTCCTCCGGGTGCTCCGGTTTCCTCCCACAGACCAAAAATGTGCAGGTTAGGTGAATTGGCCGTGCTAAATTGCCCGTAGTGTTAGGTAAGGGGTAAATGTAGGGGTATGGGTGGGTTGCACTTCGGCGGGTCAGTGTGGACCTGTTGGGCCGCAGGGCCTGTTTCCACACTGTAATGTAATGTAATCTAAGGATGCTGGGGGTTAATTGGAATGCTTAAGTCTGAAATAAATAACTTTTTAAATTAGGTGAGAGGATCAAGTGGTCCGGAGCAAATTGAGTTGGGGTCCTCAGCCCAACCATCTTCAGTTGCTTCATTAATGACGTGCCCTCTATCGCAAAGTGGGGATATGTGCTAATGATTGCACAGTGTTCAGTACTGTATATGACTGCTCAGATACTGAAGCAGTCCGTGATCAAAGGCAGCAGACTTGGGGTGATAAATGGCCAGCAACATTTGCACCACACAATGCCAGGTAGTGATCATCCCCTGCTAATGTAGTCAACTCAGCCACATTAGGGAGATTTAAACAATCCTTAGGTAAGCACATGGATGAGTTTGGGATAGTGTAGTGAGATGAGCTGAGAATAGTTCACAGGCTGGTGCAACATCGAGGGTCGAAGGGCCTGTTCTGCGCTGTATTGTTCTATGTTCTATAAGTGAGAAACAAATCAGCAGCCCTGGCATTCAGGTGATGTCTATTACTGAATTTCCCTGCTGGGCAAAATCTTGGGGATTACCATTTACCAGAAACCTCACTGGAGCAGCCTTAAAACATACTGTGACCACGAGCAGATCAGAGGCTGGGAAGTTTGCAGCAAGTAACTGACCTCATGTCTCTTCAAAGCCTGTCCATCACCTACAAGGCACAAGGCAGGCATGCATTCAAATACCTTGCTCTTGCTTAGTTGAGCTTCAAAAACATTCAAGACCATCCAGGTCAAAGCAGCCTGTTTGATCAGCATCTCATTCATCATTTTAAACATTGACAGCCTCCACCACCAGGGGGCTGTAATGTGTACTATTTAAAAAATATACTGCACCAATAGCACCCACCAAAACCATCATCATCACGACCTGATTGGATGTGGCAGCAGATACCTGGGAACACCACCCTGTGCATGTTCCCCTCCGAGCCACTCCCCATCCTGACTTGGAAATATATCACCATTCCTTCACTGACACTGGGGCAAAATCCTGAAATTCCCTTCCTAACAACATCGTTTTGTCAGCCTAGCCCAACAGGCTGGGTCACTTCCACCTGCTCAATGCTCGACAAATGCTGATTTTACTGTCAACACCCATAGGCCTTGAGCAAATAAGGAAAGTCGATCAGAATGCTGGACTGTACAAGAGGGGTTGAATGGTCTCCATTCGTTCTGAATGTTCCGAAGTGCAATCCACAAAAGAAGAGGACTCGCAGAAAGCTGTCTTTAAATGAGAGAGAGTGGAGTAATTATCCATGACCACAGAAGATAACTGCTGGGACCTAAATGGCTGGGGGGAGGGGTGAGGGGTGAGGGGTGCTATCAAAGGAACT
The DNA here is from genome assembly GCF_004010195.1 of Chiloscyllium plagiosum. NCBI lineage: Eukaryota > Metazoa > Chordata > Chondrichthyes > Orectolobiformes > Hemiscylliidae > Chiloscyllium > Chiloscyllium plagiosum. The sequence goes on from NC_057739.1 coordinate 43,692,083, forward strand.
CTTAAAGTCCTCAGATCCCAATTTCTCCTCAACTCCGAGTAAGCCAAATCGAAGGATCTCCTTATTCAAATATTTGATCTTTTAACATGATTGATTATACAAAACCAAACTGTGTTCAAAGTTGGTGGGAATCTTTTCATATTGATGACTAACAGAGGATAATTATCAAGCTTGCCTGCTGTGGTTTTTTTCTTCAATTTATTCTGTGATAGGATTTGGGTATTGAAGAAGGGCTTATGCCCGAAACGTCGATTCTCCTGTTCCCTGGATGCTGCCTGACCTGCTGTGCTTTTCCAGCAACACATTTTCAGCTCTGATCGCCAGCATCTGCAGACCTCACTTTCTCCTTTGGGTATTGATAGCATGGGCAACCAATTCCTAACTACTCTCAAACTGAGTTGCTTGCTTGGCCTGTTCATAGGCAGTTCAGAGAGAACCACGTTACAGTGGATCTGGAATCACATCTAGGTTAAACCAGATAAAGTCAACAGATTTCCTTCCCTAAGAAACATAAGTGAATGGGATGGGTTTTTACGATGATCAATGATTGTTATCGTGTTTACCATTAGTGAGTCTACCTTTATATTACAGATTCATTTACTGAATTTCAAACTCCACCAGCTGCTGTGGTAGCATTTGAACCAGAGTACTGGCCTGGCCCTCTGGATTACACAGCAATCCCTGTGTACTGGCCTGGCCCTCTGGATTACACAGCAATCCCTGTGTACTGCTGCATACCATTTTCAAATGACATCCTTGCATGTAGATCTTTCATTAAAACATTCCACTTAACCCTCACACAATTGTCAATTATTCAACCAGTTATCATGTTCTGCTACAATAAGGACCATTGGGAATCACGAATTAATTGCCATGAGGCTCATTGAGGATAGTAACAGGCAATGGCCTGGCCACCTGCAACTCATCACCTGAGTCCTTTGAGGCCCAGGTTCAAGTCCCACCTGCTCCAGACGTGTGCAGTAACACCTCTGAACAGGGTGATTAGAAATATAGGTTAATTTAAAATAAAGCAGACTCAGGGATGGGTCTGTCCCAGGCTGGGAATAGCCTATGCACGCTATGAGTAATCAGATCTTCTATAATGCGATGATTGCGTCCTTGAGCAACCCCACGTTATAGAAAAATCCCACTTTAGAAACAGCACTTAAAGTGTTGGCAATGTACTCACTTTACAGCCAATTTATATTTTAAAAGCATGTGCTTTAGAAACAGGGTCCCCAATTCTTTTTTTTTTTGCATGTGCACACACTCACACTGATCCAGCTCTCGAAAGGACAACACCCGAGTGGCCAGTGACAAGCTGTGCCCTTCACAAAAAAGGGCAGTGCTGTGTGATCAAACAGTGAAGGGGAGGGCAGGGACTAAATCAAAATAGAATTGGAGGGGGAAATAATGCACTCCACTCCCTGCGGCGCCCACCTCTCCCTGCACACTCATGTTTATTTTTTTCTTTTTTTTTCTTTTTAAAAATCTTTTTTAACCCCCACACTACCACCTAACTGCGGTAGTGCTTATTTTTTCCCCAATTCTTCTATTGTGTCATAGCGAATTCGCGTTGAGGAAATGCATCACAGCAGAGTGACCTGTAGTGGCTTTATTTTGGTATTCAGCAATAAAGGATGTTCCTATCTAGTCAGGGTTCCTGACTTAATATATCTACGTTGATCTTTGTTTCAAAACTTCCACACATTGTATGGTGTTAATACGATGGGAAATACAGGGTAGAATCTTATCAGGCACTGAACAAAGTGGAATACGGTAAAAATATAGGAAAGATGTGTCAGAAGTGAAGGGAGTCGCTACACGAAGTTGAGTTAGGCCCATCTCAACATTGGGAGCATTGAGCTACATTTCCCAGCAGAGTTCCTTGGGTCCCCGTGGATATTGCTCTGACCCTGTGTCCTGTGAAATTGCCAACGCCGTGAGTGAGTTCCATTCATTCTTTTTATTCCCTTCATTCATTCATGGGATGAGGGCATCACTAGGCAGAATTTATTGCCCATCCCTAATTGCCCAGAGGGCACTTAAGAGTCAACTACATTGCTGTGGGTCTGGAATCACATGTAGACCAGACCAGGTGAGGGTGGCAATCTCCTACCTTAAAGGACATTAGTGACCCAGATGGGTTTTCCAACAATTAACAATGGATTCATGGTCATCATTCAATTCTTAATTCCAGATTTTTTTTTATTGGATTCAAATTCCACCACCTGCTGTGGTAGGATTCACACCCAGGTCTCCAGAACATTAGCGGTATCGCTTCCCCTCCCCATCCCACCTTAAGAAGCTGGAGAAGCAGCAGATTTCCCAGTCACAGACTCACATTCCACTCAGGGAACAGCCACACCTCATGGCAAATGGACAGGTCCACATAGGCCCTGCCTCACCTCCACACGCCCAGAGCCCCACTGGTCACTGGGTCGCAATCACACGTTGGATCACTGCCATGATCTTGCTGGTTTTAGTCCTGACTGAACATTGGCAGGTTACATGCTGATCAACTCCATGACCACTATAGCACTTTAACCCTCACTCAACACCACCCACAGCACAGGCCCTTTCACACATGCCCAGCTGCTGCAGGTACATCAGACAAGAAACAAAGGCTTTGAACATCTTCTGCAGAGACAGAGACAAATTAAAATACCAGTAGTTTGCCTCCTAAATGTAGTTGAAACTCATCATCTGACTTCAGAGATGTTTTTTGAGTGGGAGGTTGATTGTGCAAGCTTCATCTGTCCATGATTTTAAAGAGAATTAGTTTATTGACATGGACCCATAGCAGTAAACCGGGCAGCACCAGCACTGAGGGTGGTCATGCCCTGTGAGTGCATTCAGTGTCCACGCATCATTATCCCGAGCTGATGGAATGGCCTGATCTATTCTCTGTCTTAACAGCTCCATAAATGAATGTTGGATTAGCTGTGTTTCCGAGGATTTGCTGGGAATGTTGGCAATCCCAGTGAATCATACTGAAAACTTTCTATTGATTCAGCTCCCAGCTGGCAGACTGCAGCATCAGAATGGGAGGAGAGAGGGTGGTTAGAAAAACATCTCCTGTACGTTGGAAAATCTTCAGTCAGCATGCACCTCCTGTTTAATCTCGACCATTTCTAAACTCCTGTCTCCACTTTTATGAACAAATGGAGTTTCATAATTTCCTAAACTCTGTAGTCAATAAAGCACATACATTTGTAATCACTAGATCATCTGGTCTCATGATGTTAACTGAGGAATAACTATTGGCCCAGGATGCTGAGTCTGCCTCATCCACTTGTTCTCGAACATACTCAACCACGTACATCCCACCCTGAGTCTGTTCTGCCGTTCAATTAGATTGTGAAGAATCCATATCTCAATCCCATTCAGCAGTGGGAATAGATTCTGCATAACCTCCTCTACTGACTCCTTTTAACATTTTAAATACCTTGATGAGATCACTCCCCAAACTTCTAAATTCAAGGGATTGCAGCCTAGCTTTTGCAAACTGACCTTACAATTTAACATCTTCAGTTTTTCTTTCAGCACTTTGTTCATTTAGATTAGATTAGATTAGATTCCCTTCGGCCCAACAAGTCCACACTGACCCTCTTAAGAGTAACCCACCCAGACCCATTTCCCTCTGACTAATACACCTAACACTACGGGCAATTTACCATGGCCAATCCACCTGACCTGCACGTCTTTGGACTGTGGGAGGAAACCCACGCAGACACGGGGAGAATGTGCAAACTCCACACAGACAGTCGCCCGAGGCTGGAATCGAACCTGGTGCTGTGAGGCAGCAGTGCTAACCACTGAGCCACCGTGCCGCCCCTTACAAAAGGGTTGTGACAAAATGAGAAAAATCCTGGGCCCAGGAAAGGGGATTCTGGGATTTCCACTTATGTCATCAAAGGGATTCATCAACAAAACACAGAGAGGACAATTAATTTGTGTCACAGTACAGGTGTCCCCTGCTATCCGAAAGTAGAATGTTCCAATGAAACCATTTGTAAGCCAAAAATGGTGTAAAGTGAAGAAGTAATTACCATTAATTTCGCTGGGAAAATGAAAAATAACCTACCAAATAACACACAAAACCTAAAACAACATGAACACTTTGTAAAAGCAGGAATGATATGATAAATACACAGCCGATATACATCAGCAATAATGTATGTACAGTGGGGTCTCACTCACCAGGATCAGGAAGACAGAGAACACACTGGAGGGCTGAGAGGTGGTGGTGGTGATGGTATGTTAGACAGAGTCAGAGTTTGGGGTGTTGGGAGGAACAGGAGACTGGGGTGTAGGAGGGAGAGGCAGAGAGTCATCTATTAACACTTACAGGGAAGATGCTGGCGGCACTACCCTCATTGTGTGTGCTTTTCCTTAAAAGTGAAAATCCACTTTCGTTAGTGAAAACTGATACTAATGTAGGTCTTTCGTAAAAGTGAATTGGTGTAAAGCAACTGTTTGAAAAGGGAATTACTTTGGGTTACATCAAACAATGGTCTGAGTCTCAGATCAACCCGAATCAATCACTGTGAGGTGACTTTAGTTGAACACAGATGTGAGCCATACTTAAAGTTGCATCAAAGATGGCACCTCCGACAGTGCGGCACTCCCTCAGCACTGACCCCCTGACAGTGCGGCACTCCCTCAGCACTGACCCCCTGACAGTGCGGCACTCCCTCAGCACTGACCCTCCGACAGAGCGGCACTCCCTCAGCACTGACCCTCCGACAGTGCGGCACTCCCTCAGCACTGACCCTGTGGTAATGCAGCACTCCCTCGGCACTGACCCTCTGATAATGTGGCACTCCCTCAGCACTGACCCTCCGACAGTGCAGCACTACCTCAGCATTGACCATCTGACAGTGCGGCACTCCCTCACCACTGACCCTCCAACACTGCGGCACTCCCTCAGCACTGACCCTCTGACAGCACAGCGCTCCCTCAGCACCGACCCTCCGACAGTGCAGCACTACCTCAGCACTGACCCTCCAACACTGCGGCACTCCCTCAGCACTGACCCTCCGACAGCACGGCACTCCCTCAGCCCTCAGCCTCCAACAGTGCAGCACTACCTCAGCACTGACCCTCCAACACTGCGGCACTCCCTCAGCACTGACCCTCCGACAGCACAGCGCTCCCTCAGCACTGACCCTCCGACAGTGTCCACTCCCTCAGCGTTGACTTTCCGACAGCATAGCGTTCCATCAGCCCTCAGCCTCCAACAGTGCGGCACTCCCACAGCAATGACCCTGTGACAGTGCGGCACTCCCTCAGCGCTGACCCTCTGACAGTGCGGCGCTCCCTCAGCACTGACCCTCCAACAGTGCGGCAGTCCCTCAGCACTGACCCTCCGACAGTGTGGCAGTCCCTCAGCACTGATCCTCCGACAGTGCGGCACTCCCTCAGCACTTACCCTCCAACAGTGTGGCGCTCACTCAGCGGTGATCCTCTGACAGTGCGGCATGCCCTCAGCACTGACCCTCCGACAGTGCGGCGCTCCCTCAGCACTGACCCTCCGACAGTGCGGCGCTCCCTCAGCACTGACCCCCCGACAGTGTGGCGCTGCCTTAGTACTGACTCGACGACAGTGCGACACTCTCTCAGCACTGACCCTGTGACAGTGCAGCACTCCCTTAGCACTGACTCTCCGACAGTGCAGCACTCCCTCAGCACTGACCTTCCGACAGTGCAGCAATCCCCCAGCACTGACCTTCCAACAGTGCGGCAGTCCCTCAGCACTGACCCGACAACAGTGCTGCAGTCCCTCAGCACTGACCCTCCGATAGCACAGCGCTCCCTCAGCACTGTCCCAACGACAGTGCGGCACTCCCTCAGCACTGACCCTCCGACAGTGCAGCAGTCCCTCAGCATTGTCCCTCCGACAGCACAGCGCTCCCTCAGCACTGACCCTCCAACAGTGCCCACTCCCTCAGCGCTGACTTTCCAACAGCACTGCGCTCCAACAGCCCTCAGCCTCCAACAGTGCGGCAGTCCCTCAGCCCTCAGCCTCCAACAGTGCGGCGCTCCCTCAGCACTGACCCTCCGACAGTGCGACACTCTCTCAGCACTGACCCTGTGACAGTGCAGCACTCCCTTAGCACTGACTCTCCGACAGTGCAGCACTCCCTCAGCACTGACCTTCTGACAAGTGCAGCAATCCCCCAGCACTGACCTTCCAACAGTGCTGCAGTCCCTCAGCACTGACCCTCCGATAGCACAGCGCTCCCTCGGGCACTGACCCGACGACAGTGCGGCACTCCCTCAGCATTGTCCCTCC
>NC_057739.1:43698880-43719899 GCF_004010195.1 Chiloscyllium plagiosum
TTGGGCCAGCTGCATCTCTCCTGGAATATCCACTGTGTACCTGCTCAAAACAACTAGAAACGTTAGCGTCTGAGATACCTTCTTGATATGTTTTGAAGAGGTCTGGCCTGGTCCATAACAGGCACGATGAACCAAAGGGCCCTTCTTCATGCTGTAAAACTGTATATTTCAGAAGGCAATTACGAGTCAATTACGAGTCAATTACACTGCTGTTGGTCTGGAGTCACATGTAGGTTACACCAGGAAAGGCAGCAAATTTCCTTCACATTAGAAAACCAGATAGGTTTAGTTAATGGCAGTTTTACTGTCACCACTACCTAGCCTAGGTTTCAATTGCAGAATTATGATTTGAATTCAAATTCCACTAGCAAACATTGAGAGATTTGAGCCCATGTCCCCAGAGCATGAGCCTCCCTAAATTTTATTTCCTTTAGGGAAGTGTTAGCATGTTAGTTATTATCCTGTTTGAACCATGTTTCGACATTTCTTCCATCGTCTACCAGTACTTGAATCCTCAGCTTTAAGCTCAGAGGCAAGGACACTACTATCTGAATTAGTTAGCCACTTGAATGGATCCAAAATAAAAAAAAGTGCTTAAGAGTTAGTCAGAACAGGAAGAGGCCATTCAATCCATCAGTGTGGTGCTGGAAAACACAGCAGGTCAGGCAGCATCTGAGAGCAGGAGAGTCGACCTTTCGGGCAAAAACTTTGGATGTCCCAAAGCACTTTACACCTCATAAAGTCATTTTGTAGTCTAACTGCCGTTGTAACCAAGACATGCAGCAGATAATTTGCTCACTGAAAAATCCTATAAACAGTAATGTGTAAATGATCAGATTTTTGTGTTGCGGATTAGTGAATACCAGGTATGTCCAGTACACAAAAAGCAGGACAAATCCGACCCAGGCAATTATCGCACAATCAGTCTACTCTCCATCATCAGTAACATGATGGAAGGGGTCATCAACAGGGCTATCAAGCAGTACCTGCTCAGCAATAACTTGCTCAGTGACGCCCAGTTTGGGTTTCCCCAGGGCCACTCAGCTCCTGATCTCATTACAGCCTTGGTTCAAACGTGGACAAAAGAGCTGAATTCCAGAGGGGAGGGGAGAGGGACAGTCCTTGACATTAAGGCTGCATTTGACTAAGTATGGCATCACGGAGCCCGGGCAAAACTGGAATCAATGCTTTTCAGGGGGCATTAGAGTCATACCTGGCTACAGGACATATCAGCTCCAGGACATATCTGCAGGAATCCCTCAGGGTAGTGTCCTAGGCCCAACAATCTTCAGCTGCTTCATTGATGACCTTCCTTCCATCATAAGGTCAGAAGTGGGGATGTTCACCAATGATTGCACAGTGTTCAGCACCATTCACAACTCCTCGGATACTGAAGCAGTCTGTGCTCAAATGTAACAAGATCTGGACAATATCCAGGCTTGAGCCAACAAGTGGCAAGTAACATTCACGCCAGACAATGACCATCACCACTAAGAGACATTCCAACCACCGCCCTTTGACATGCAATGGTATTACCATCACTGAATCCCCCACTGTCAACACCCTTTGGGTTAGCATTGACCAGAAACTCAACTGGACTCACCACATAAACACAGTGACTACAAGAGCGGGTCAGAGACTAGGGATATTGCGGCATGTAACTCACCACCTGACACCCCAAAGTCTATCCACCATCTACAAGGCACAAGTGAAGAGTGTGATGAAATACTCACCAATTGCCTGGATGGGTGCAGCTCCAACAACACTCAAGAAGTTTGACACCATCGAGGACAAAGCAACCCACTTGATTGGTACCAACATTCAATTCCTCCACCACCAGCCTCAGTAGGAGTAGTGTGTACTATCTACAAGATGCACTGCAGAAATTCACCAGAGGTCCTTAAGCATCTTCCAGACACACGAACACTTCCATCTAGAAGGATAAGGGCAGCAGGTACTTGGGAACACCACCACCTGCAAGTGCCCTTCCAAGCCACTCATCATCCTGACTTGGAAGTATACCTCCGTTCCTTCACAGTCGTTGGGTTAAAATCCTGGAATTTCCTCCCTAACAGCAATTTACAGCAAAAGATTATTCAATATATCATTTCAGTTGTACGACACTGTGATCTTTTGCTATAAGTTGCCATAAGTCTTATGATCCTGCTCCACAGCTACCTGATGAAGGAGCAGTGTTCTGAAAGCTAGTGCCTCCAAATAACCTGTTGGACTATAATCTGGTGTTGTGTGATTTTTAACTTCGTCCACCCTATTCCAACACCAGCACCTCAACATCATCTCTGGAGGTAATTCCTAGATAATCCCTTCTGATGAAGGTTTTATGCTCAAAACTTCGACTCTCCTGCCCCTTGATGCTGCCTGACCTGCTCTGCATTTCCAGCACCACACTTTTCAACTCTGACTCACCAGCGTCTACAGTCCTCACTTTCTCTAATGGGCAGCATGTAGTTAGCTTTTTGATTTTTTTTGTGACTTCCCTAAAATTTCGCTGATCAATGGAAAATGACCCCTAAGTGTCTTTACACCTCCACTGTTTCTAGCTCTTCACCAGTTAGAAAATACCCTGTTCTGTTTTCTTTAGGCCCAAAATAGATTATCTCAATTTGCCTATATTGAAACTTATTTGCCACTATTTTTCTTTTTCATTTAGTCTATTGATAGGTTTGACGTGTTACACTGCCAATCTAAACTTGCATGTGTAGATTTCTATCTCATCATCTAAGTCATCAATAAATAATGTGAATATTTGTAGTCACAGTACAGATTTTAGTCTCAACAGATGCTGTTCAATCCAGAAAGTGCTGTAAATTTTGGGTACAGTCCATCATCTCTTGAGACAGATGGATGATATCCAACCCAATTCAGTCACATCCTGCCAATAAAAGAGTTCTTGTCCATTGCCCTAATTCTTGTCTCCTGCTACTCAGCCATGTCCTGAACCAATCCATAATTTGCCTTCAATTGTCTGAGAAGGAACTTTATGAAATACCTTTTTCAATTCCATATCATTGCTCTCAACCTCCACAGACGTTCCTAAGACTTACTTTAGTCACCCGTTCAAAAAATTAAACCTGGATCATCAGACCTGATCCACCCTTTATAAATCCATACTGGCTGTCTCTCGCTATCTCTGTTTCTCTGATCATTTGACCATTTTCAAGATGTTCTCGCACTCTATCCTGATATCTGTATTGTAGTAATCTCCACAAATCAGATATTAGGCTAATTGGTATAATTTCCTGTTTCCTCTCTGCTACCTTCCTTAAATAGCAAAGTGGCATACCCAATTTTTCAATCTAAATGATGGTTACTGAATCAAGAGAATCTGGAATATTATAGTTTGGGCCTTTGCAATGTGCTTACTTCCTTTAAAACCTAGGATGGAAGCATCTAGTTGGTTCTGGGGAATAATGGCTGTCTTGTGCCCATTATTTTCTTCCTTATTAAAATGTGGTTGTGTGGATTATGATGAGTCCCTCTCCCTCATTCAACAATAGCTTCCTTGGGAATATGGAATCCTTGGTTTAGTAAGGAGCACGTTAGAACAATTGCAGCACTGAAGGAAGTCTCTCAGTCTTATCAAGTTCATACCTTGCCTCAAAAACATTTGACCCATGTCCTGTAAAGTGGAAGGGCAGGAGAATGGAAACAATTAGATAGCTCTTCAAGTTACTGACACAAGCACAAAGGACCAATGGCTTCCTTCTACGTTCTATGATTCTATGTTCAATAATTCACCTGTTTGTGCGTAAATTCATAAACTGAGTAACTGGACTTTAGTAAAAGTTTTGACAAGGTTCTGCACTGTAGATGGTTAGTGAAGTTAGATCACATGGGATGCAGGGAGAGCTTGCCAACTGAATACAAAATTGGCCTGATGGTTGGAGACAGGATGGTGTTGGAGGGTTGTTTTTCAGACTGGAGGCATGTAATCTATGGTGTTCTGCAGGGATTGGTGCTGGGTCTACTGTTGTTTGTCATTTATATAAATGATTTGGATAAGAATTAAGGAAGTACGACTAGTAATTTTGCAGATGACACCAAAATTGGTTGTATAGTGGACAGCAAAGAAGGTTATCTAAGATTACAAAAGGATCTTGATCAATTGATCCAATGGGCTGTGGAGTGGCAGATGGAGTTTAATTTGGATAAACACAAGGTATTGCATTTTGGTAAAACAAATAAGGACAGAACTTATACAATCAGTGGTGAGGCCCTGAATAGTATTGACGAACAGAGAGACCTTGGGGTTCGGGTAAATAGTTCTTTGAAAGTTGCATCACAGGTAGAGAGGGTGGTAAGAAGGTGTTTTGCAGACTTGCCTTCGTTGCTCAGACCATTGAGTATGGGAATTAGGATGTCATGCTGCAATTTTCCAGGACATTGGTGAGGCTGATTTTGGAGTATTGTGTACAGTTCTGGTCGCCATGCTATAGGAAGAATGTTATTAAATTGGAGAGGGTTCAGAAAAAAACTTTAGAACAATGTTGCCAGGACTGGAGGGTTTGAGTTATAAGGAAAGGCTGGATAGGTTAGGACCTTTTCCATTAGAGTGTAAGAGGTTGGGGGGAGGGTGACTTTCTAGAAGTTTATAAAATCATGAGGGGCATGGATAAGGTGAATAGCAACGGTTTATTTTGTTATGGTTGAAAACTCGGGGGCATATTTCTTTTAAGATGAGAGGAGAAAGATTTAAAAGGGACCTGAAAAAAATATTTTCACACAGAGGGTGGTGCATATATGGAATAAACTGCCAGAGGCAGTGGTAAATGCAGATACAGTTCCAACATTGAAAAGACATTGGGACATGAATAGGAAAGGTTTAGAGGGAGATGGGCCTGGATTAGTTTGGGATCATGGTTAGCATGGATGAGTGAGACCAAAGGGCCTGCTTCCATGCTGTATGACACTACGCTCAGCCAAAAACAGGCCAAGTTACAAGTAAAGATAATCTAGTGCTTGCCCAGATCAGAATGTGAGCACTGTGTCTGTCCCATTCTGTTCACTGAATCAAAAGTGATGCATTCAATGATGGAACACAATGTTGTCAAGATACCCAAAACTGAGCCCTCATGTTGTACATTTGATTTTTAGGTAAAATTGAAGAAGAAAATTGAATCAGGAGTTTTTTTCAGCTCAATCCCAACTCCAGAGTCAAGAACAAACAATCTGTGATGACACGCCTATGTAGTACTGAGCAAGTGTGATTATGTCCTTTGGATGTGTTAATAAAACTGGTTCAGTTCTGAGGAAGAGTCACTGGACTCAAACATTAACTTTGCTTTCTCTCCACAGATGCTGCCAGACCTGCTGAGTTTCTCTCACAACTTCTGTTTTTCTTTCAGATGTCCAGCTTTTTAGATTAGATTCCCTGCAGTGTGGAAACAGGCCATTTGGCCCAACAGGTCCACACTGACTCTCCAAAGAGTAACCCACCCAGACCCATTCCGCTACATTTACCCCTGACTAATGTACCTAACACTATGGTCAATTTAGCATGGACAAATCACCCGATCTGCACATCTTTGGATTGTGGGAGGAAACCTGAGCACCCAGAGGAAACCCACACAGACACGGGGAGAACATGCAAACTCCACGCAGACAGTCACCCGAAGCTGGAATCGAACCCAGTGCTAACCACTGAGCCACCATGCCGCCCAGTTTCTGCAGTTCTTTGTTTTATTTTAATGTTTCTCAATTGACTTAGTGTCTGGAGAAGACAAAATCCATTCTTATGATGAGGAAGTTGGGATTGTCCAGGGAAAAGACCTTATGAAAGATCATCTTGACCTGAAATGTCACCTCTATTTCTCTCCACAAGTGCTGCCTGACCTGCTGAGCATTTCCAGCATTTCCTGTTATTTCAGGAGTGTGACTGTTGGTTTTGGGTACAACCTTTTATGTTTATTCTCCTGCGAGTTGTAACTGTGTGATTTTGGTCATTTGTGACGATTGTGGTGTTGTGTTCTATCCCATTTGGCCTTCACATGTTCAAATATAGGAGTTAGGGAACTCATCTTGGTTCATGATGGATCCTGGCCTTTCACATTTTGCTGTCTTTTTTCGTTGTTCTACATTCAGTATTCTCGAATGAAAGCTGAAATTCAGCTTCAGTAATGGGGAACGATGGGTTTCAGTTAAGGGGAAACAACTACACCACGCACATTAACATGTCCTTTCTCTTTACAGACCTTGACAAATTTTCCCGTAGAATCATACAGTGCAGAAGGAGGCCATTTGGCCCATCTTACCTTGTAGCAGCTCTTTGTAAAAGCTATCCAATTACTCTGCCATAAACCTACATCTCTCTCCTTTGAGTATTTTTCTTAATTACTTTTTGAAAGTTAGAGCTGTTTTTTAAACAGATTGTCTTAAATCTTTATCCTGGTTTTCACCACCTTACCAATGGAAACAGTTTCTCATCATTTACTCTATTAAAACTGCTGAGAATTTTTAACACCCATAATAAACCTCTCCTTAACCTTCACCATCCTAGGAAGGTTAACCCCAGCTTCTTCAGCATCTACATGTTACTGAAATTCCTCACTCCTGGGGTTGTCCTTCTCTGCACCCTCTCCAAATCCTGGACGTCCATTTCTCCCAGTAAGACTTGCAAATCGAGGCCTTGTTTATGATGGAATTGGTGTTGTGATTATGGCATTTTTAGGGTTAAGATCGCCAACTGCCCGTGGCTCAGACTGGACTGCCCACCAACTAAAGGGCACCACAAATGGGACATTTCCTGCTGGGCTTCCCCAGCATTCTTTCTTAATGCATGCAAGACCAGCTCAGGATTTAAATCAGGTCAGCAGTGATTTATAATCAACCTTTATGGGAGTGTGGTTTTGTGGTTTGCACTCTTACCCAATTTGATAAAATTCTCTGCTGCTTTCCTCACACATTGTCTATTTGTCTTCCTTCCTGCGGAGGTTTAACTGTGAGGCAGTTAACCCTGATTGGAGAACTCAGAACATGGGGCCACTATCTCAGAATAGGAGAGCTGAGGCTACTCAGTCATTGAGTTTATAGTTGAGGTTATGTCTTAAAACACAGGGATATGTGGATACGGTGGCTGAGTGAAGTTAGGTAGATCAACTGTGATATTATTGAATGTCAAAACAATCTCAAAATGCTGCTTGGCCTGCCACTGCTCCCATTTATGATGTTTTTGTGTTTATTCCATTTTTTGCAACCCTAACTATAGCAGTGTTTATTCTGTTGTGCCTGTCAAAAGAGTTTAATTAGAGAGAATGAGAAATCAGTGCAGAGGAGATAGATGATCCGAATCTTGAAAGGAGTCTTCTTTTCACAAGGAAAAGAACAACCCTTTTCTTTCTCAACTCAACTTGGCTCAATTCCCTCTGAGTCAGAAGGTTATGAGTTCAGACTCCATGCTTTGGCATGAACACACAGTTTAAGCTGACAAGCCAGTGTGATACGAAGAAAATTCTGCGTTTGTTAGCGATAGTGCCTTTTTAAAGTGAGCTGTTACGTGGCAGTCCCCTCTGTCTGATATCAGAAAGATATCCTCAGCAGAAACAGGTGAACTTGTGACTCACCCAATGTCCTTCGAGGATCTTGGTGGCATGAACTTTCATTGGCTTATGCTGTGATTATATGCTTGAGAAAGTGCTTCGGTGGTTTGCCACTGCCTTCTATAGGATGGCTGACCAGGAAACTACTGCTCTTACCAGCTATCAGCAGGCATATTGGAAGGACTTACAAACTGATAATCAACGTGTTCGACCAAGTTGACACACCTTCCACGGCCACAAGTCCTGTTGTGGGACCTGAACCGACAACTTCCGAGTGTAGGAGTAGTGACATTAGCATTGCTACACAAGGCCTCTTGAAGTTACACTGATACTGGTTGATCTTTCAGTAAAGGGTAAGTAGTGCTATGAATAGTGCTATGAATTCATATAGGGCTGCTCTCCTGATAGAGACGGCCATACCTCGGGTGAGGGGAGGGGTTGAGAAAGAGAGTCCTTCGCAGTAGCTTCAGCTGGTTTAGAAATTGGTGTTACTCTACACCACAAGCCAGCCATTCAGCCAACTGAGCTAACGGACTCCACCCCCCCCGCCCAAATCTTTCACTCATGAGCCAGTGAAAACGCAGTCACATCAAAACTAGTTTTTCAGCCAAACTTATATCCCCTCCTTTATTTTCTTGTAACTTCTCCCCAGCCTTTGTTACATCTTCCACAGGTCTCTCCTCTCCCTCTCATACTCTCCTACTCAACACTGCATTCAAGCCAAACCTTCTTTGTTCAGCTGTCAAAAATCTGCCAGGCTGAAATAATGAAGGCAACGGAAATCTTCATAATGTCAGGCTTGATACTGTTTGACCTAAGACTATCAGACATAGGAGTGGAAGTAAGGCCGTTCAGCCCATCGAGTCCTCTCTGCCATTCAATCATGGCAGAAGGGCATTTCAACTCCACTTAGCCACACTCTCCCCGTATCCCTTAATTCCTTGCGAGATTAAGAATTTATCAATCTCTGCCTTGAAGACATTTAACGTCCCAGCCTCCACTACGCTCCGTGGCAATGAATTCCACTGGCCCACCACTCTCTGGCTGAAGAAATGTCTCCTCATTTCCATTTTAAATTGACCCCCTCTAATTCTAAGGCTGTGTTCACGGGTCCTAGTCTCCCTGCCCAACCAAAACAAATTCCCAGCATCCACCTTTTCTAAGCCATTCGTTATCTTGTAAGTTTCTATTAGATCTCCCCTCAACCGTCTAAACTCTAATGAATACAATCCCAGCATCCTCAGCCATTCCTCGTATGTTAGGCCTACCATTCCAGGGATCATCCGTGTGAATCTCCGCTGGACACACTCCAGTGCCAGTATGTCCTTCCTGAGGTGTGGGGCCCAAAACTGGACACAGTACTCTAAATGGGGCCTAACTAGAGCTTTATAAAGTGTCAGTAGCACATCACTGCTTTTACATTCCAACCCTCTTGAGATAAATGACAACATTACATTTGCTTTCTTAACCGTGGACTCAACCTGCAAGTTAACCTTTAGAGAGTCCTGGACTAGCACTCCCAGATCCCTTAATGCCCCTAGTCCCTTCATCCAGATCATTAATATATAATGTGAACAGCTGCGGACCCAATACTGAACCCTGCGGGACACCACTTGTCACCAGCTGCCATTCCGTAAAAGAACTTTTTATCCCAACTCTCTGCCTTCTGTCAGACCGTCAATCCTCAATCCATGCCAGTAGCTCACCTCAAACACCACGGGGCCTCACCTTACTCAGCAGCCTCCCGTAAGGCACCTTATCAAAGGCCTTTTGGAAGTCTAGATAGATAACATCCACTGGGTTTCCCTGGTCTAACCTACTTTTTAGCTCTTCAAAGACCTGCACCAAAGAATTGCAGGGATCCAGTCTTGTAACTGTCTGGGCAGCACACTTGGCTCTGAACCAAGAGTGTTGTGGGTCCACAGTGCCCCAGCAGAGAGCTGAACAAAGAAGGTTTGGCTTGAATGCAGTGCAGATGGGGAAACCACTCAGGAATCACCACGAGGCTGGAGGACCATACTGAGGTCACGCTGGGCCAAAAGACCGCCAGGTCAGGCCACCGGGAGGCTGCTATACTGAATACGTGCCGAGGCTGAAATTCCAAGTCCACGCTGAGGCCGGGAGTTCAGGACACCATCGAAAACAAAACATGAAGAGAAAAAGAAAGAAAAGAAGTGGAAAGGCTCCAGCTGAGGAGCCCCACTATGCCGCCATCTTGGATTTGAACATGGCGCTTGAAAAGATGTTTTTGCTTTTTTCAGCTGTTCTTGATAAATCAACACCTTCATTGCAGGAATCAGCCTTATGAATCTAATATGAACAGCCTCCAATGCCAGTATATTGTTGTTATAAATTGTAGAGATCAAAGCTGCAGCCTCACCAACACCCTATACAGTTGTAAAGTGACTTCCATTTTTAAAAACTTGGACACAGTAGTTTGAACAGCCTTCTTCTGTGCTAGAAACTTGACAGTTTCTGTGCCTCTGACATGGTTAGTTTCCCTTAAGGATTCCACAGCCTAAGTCGGAAGAGGTCATCATTACATCAGGGAATTTATTTTCACATACTAATCCAACATACCTGAGGCTTACAGTGTCTGGCTACAACTGGGACAAGCCTTTCAGTTAAAATGAGTCAAGATGATTCAGGAGATCTTTTTAAAATTAGTTTCTTCCCTTCAAACTGCAATGAGGGACTTCAATAATGTGGAGAAACCAGAGAAGGTGGAATTGTTCTTAATTAGAGTAGAGAAAGTTAACGGGAGATTGAAGAGGTTTTAAAATTATGAAGGGTTTTGATTGAAGAATTTGCCTTAATGTAGATACAAAATACTGTGGATGCTGGAAAACTGAAACACAGAAAATGCTGGAGAAACTCAATGGATTATGGGTTTCCTCCGGGTTCCTTCCACAGTCCAAAGATGTGCAGGTCAGGTGAATTGGCCATGTTAAATTGCCCATTGTGTTAGCTGCTTTAGTCAGAGGGAAAATGGATCTGGGTTGGTAACTCTTCGGAGGGTCGGTGTGGACTTGTTGGGCCGAAGGACCTGTTTCCATACTGTAGGGAATCTAATCTAATCTAATCTGACAGTATCTGTGGAGAGAGAAACACAGAGTTAATGGTTTGAGTCTGAAATAACTTCTTCAGAACTGATGAGAAGATATGTTTGTGATGGGAAAATGAGATTCTTCGAAATCCAATAAACCAACCAAACTGGGTGATAAAGCATTTGCTTGCTCTCTGATTGGGTGTTGAAAGGGGGTGCCATGCTGATTGATGTGTTTGAGGAGACCAGTGGTGAGAGTATGTGGGGTCATGCTATGAGTGGAAGGAGGTCATGTGACGGTCCCTCCAGGAAGATGTCCAACTAGAGTTGGCAACAGTGTCTGTGCTCGAGGCTTTGCCTGAGGAAGAAACTCAATAATAGATGGTTCAATAAAAATGTAAGCAACAAAAAGTAGGTCATGAGAAGCAATCCAGGAAATTAAACTGATGTTGAGTTTGAACAGTTTATTGTTCCTCAACTTGGTTCCTGCAGGACTTAAAATGTGCACTAATGTACACTCTCTGCAGGCTGTAAATAATGAAATCAAAGCACATGGCATCTAGTGGACAAGTTCAGCAACTTCAGTATATTCTTATCCAAAAACAGAAAACCTAGGAAATGCTCAGTGGGTCAGGAAACTTCTATGGAGAGAGAAACAATAATAACATTTAAGCTCATAGAATTATGAAACTTTACACCATTGAAAGAGCATATTTAGCTCACTGTGAATGTGACAGGGTATCTGAAACAACTCTACAAAAGCCAGTATCCCATCACCAAGTCACCCTTTATTTACACTTCTTTAGTACATAACACTGACCCTGCTAACTCAGAGCTGGCTACTAGTGTGAGCAGAACCCTTGACACTCCTCTATCTCTGTCAGCCAGGACTCCCTGATTGGAACAGGTTAAAAGCCCTGAGCAGGGAACTCATATTCTATGAGATCCACCTGGCTGACCTTGTTACAATCACTGCTGTGTCATCCAGGCGAATCAGCTTTTAGTCCTTAGCCACATTACTTATAGCACTTCAAGTGCACACCCAAGTACTTGATAAATGCAATGATAGTTTCTACCTTAACCACTTTTTCAGGTAGTGAGTTCCAGGCCCCATTGTCCTTTGGGTAAAATTATGTCCAGTTGAATTCCCTCTAAACCCTTTAGCATCTCACCCTAAATCTATGCTCCCTGGTTACTGCCCTCTTAACCATAGGGAAAAAGACTTTCTGACCACCCTATCCAGGCTGTCATAGTTTTATACACTTCAGTTAACTGAGTTTCCTTGCAGCCTCGTTTGTTCCAGGACAGCAACACTGGCTAATCAAAATGCTCTTCGAAATTAGAATTCTCCAGTCCAGGAAACATCCTTGTAAAGTTCCTCTGTCCCCTCCTTCATGCAAACACATCTACTCCCACCCTGTTTATACTCTCTTCCACTCTCTTCCATTGGGCAGAAGGTACGGAAGTTTGAATACACAAAATGTACAGCCCAGGAACAGGCCCTACAGCCCTCCAAGCCTAAGCCCATCCAAATCTACTGTCTAAACCTACCGCCCAATTCCTAAGCATCTGTATCCTTCTGCACCACACCTACTCATGCATCTGTCCAGACACACCTCAAATGAATCTACCGGGCCGGCCTCTAATACCTCTACTGGCAATGCATTCCAGGAACCTGCCACCCTTTGTGTAAAGTAGTTGCCGTGTGTCCCCCCCTTAAACTTTTCACCTCACACCTTGAAAGCGTGACCTCTTGTTATTAAATCCTTCACCCTGGCAAAAAGCTTATCTCTATCTACTCTGTCTATATCCTTCATGATTATGTAGACCTCAATCAGGTCTGCCCTTAATCTCCTTTTTTCTAATGAAAACAAACCTATCCTACTCGACATCTCTTCATAGCGAGCACTACTCAACCTCTCTTCATAGCTAGGACTACTAAACATCTTTTCATAGCTAGCACTACTCAACAACTCTTCACAACTAGCACTACACATGCTCTCTTCATAGCTTGCACTACTCGACCTCTCTTCATAGCTAGCACTACTCAACCTCTCTTCATAGCTAGAACTACTCAACATCTCTTCATAGCAAGCACTACTCAACCTCTCTTCATATCGTGCACTACTGAACCCTTCTTCTTAGCTAGCACTACTCAATCTCATTTCATAGCTAGCTCTACTCAACATCTCTTCATAGCTAGCACTACTCAACCTCTCTTCATAGCTAGCACCACTCACCCTCTCTTCATAGCTAGCACTACTCAACCACACTTCATAGCTAGCACTACACAACATCTCTTCATAGCTAGCACTACTCAACATGTCTTCATAGTTAGCACTACACAACATCTCTGCATAGCTAGCACTTCTCAACCTCTCATCATAGGTAGCACTACTCAACCTCTCTTCATTGCGAGCACCACTCACCCTCTCTTCATAGCTAGCACTACTCAACATCTCTTCATAGCTAGCACTACTCAACCACTCTTCATAGCCAGCACTACTCAACCTCTCTTCATAGCTAGCACTACTGAACATCTTTACTCATAGCTAGCACCACTCACCCTCTCTGCATTGCTAGCAATTCTCAACCACTTTTTATTGCTAGCACTACTGAACCTTTCTTCAGGGATAGCACTACACAACCTCTCTTCATAGCTAGCACTATACAACCACTCTTCATATCTAGCACTATTCAACATCTCTTCATAGCTAGCATTACTGAACCTCTCTTCATAGCTACCACTAATTAACCTCTCTTCATAGCTAGAACTACTCAACATCTCTTCATAGCTCGAACTACTCAACTTCTCTTCATAGCTAGCACTACTCAACCACTCTTCATAGCTAGAACCACTCAACATCTCATCTTAGCTAGCACTACTCAACATCTCTTCATAGCTAGCAATACGCAACCTCTCTTCATAGCTAGCACCACTCACCCTCTCTTCATAGGTAGCACTACTCAACATCTCTTCACAGCTAGCACTGCTCAGCTTCTCTTCATAGCTAGCACTACTCAACCTCTCTTCATAGCTAGCACTACACAACCTCTCTTCATAGCTAGCACTACTCAACATCCCTTCAAAGCTAGCAATACGCAACCTCTCTTCATAGCTAGCACTTCTCAACATCTCTTCATAGCTAGCACCACTCAACATCTCTTCAAAGCTAGCTCTACTGAACCAGTCTTCATAGCTAGCACTACTCAACTTCTCTTCATAGATAGCACTACACAACCTCTCTTCATAGCTAGCATTACTCAACCTCTCTTCATAGCTAGCACTACTTAACATCTCTTCAAAGCTAGCACTACTCAACATCTCTTCATAGCTAGCACTACTCAACCTCTCTTCATAGATAGCACTACTCAACAACTCTTCATCGCTAGCACTACTCAACCTCTCTTCATAGATAGCACTACTCAACAACTCTTCATCGCTAGCACTACACAACCTCTCTTCATAGCTAGCACTACTCAACCTCTCTTCATAGCTACCTCTACTCAACATCTCTTCATAGCGAGCACAACTGAATCTCTCTTCATAGTTAGCACTACTCAACATCTCTTCATAGCTAGCACTACTGAACCTCTCTTCATAGCTAGCACTATTCAACTTCTATTCATAGCTAGCACAACTCAACCTCTCTTCATAGCTAGCACTACTCAAGATCTCTTCATAGCTAGCACTACTCAACATCTCTTCAAAGCTAGCACTACTCAACCTCTCTTCATAGCTAGCACTACTCAACCTCTCTTCATAGCGAGCACAACTGAACCTCTCTTGATAGTTAGCAGTACTCAACATCTCTTCATAGCTAGCACTAATGAACCACTCGTCATAGATAGCACTACTTAACGTCTCTTCATAGCTAGCACTACTCAACCTCTCTTCATAGCTAGCACTTCTCAACATCTCTTCATAGCTAGCACTACTGAACCTCTCTTCATAGCTAGCACTACACAACCTCTCTTCATAGCTAGCACTACTCAACATCTCTTCATAGCGAGCACTACTCAACCTCTCTTCATAGCTAGCACTTCTCAACCTCTCTTCATAGCTAGCACTACACAACCTCTCTTCATAGCTAGCACTAATCAACCTCTCTTCATAGCGAGCACTACTCAACCTCTCTTCATAGCTAGCACTTCTCAACATCTCTTCAAAGCTAGCACTACTCAACATCTCTTCACAGCTAGCACTAAACATCTCTTCATAGCTAGCACTAATCAACCTCTCTTCATAGCTAGCACTACTCAACCTCTCTTCACAGCTAGCACTACTCAACCTCTCTTCACAGCTAGCACTACTCAACATCTCTTCACAGCTAGCACTAAACATCTCTTCATAGCTAGCACTACTGAGCCTCTCTTCATAGCTAGCACTACTCAACTTCTCTTCATAGCTCGCACTACTCAACCTCTCTTCATAGCCAGCACTACTCAAGCTCTCTTCATAGCTAACACTACTCAACAATTCTTCATAGCTAGCACTACTCAAGCTCTCTACATAGCTAGAACTATTCAACATCCCTTCATAGCTAGCACTACTCAACCTCTCTTCATATCCAGCACTAGTCACCCTCCCTTCATAGCTAGCACTACACAACCTCTCTTCATAGCTAAGACTATTCAACCTCTCTTCACAGCTAGCACCACTCACCCTCTCTTCATAGCGAGCACTACTCAACCTCTCTTCATAGCTAGCACTTCTCAACATCTCTTCATAGCTAGCACTACTCAACATCTCTTCAAAGCTAGCACTACTCAACCTCTCTTCACAGCTAGCACTAAACATCTCTTCATAGCTAGCACTACTGAACCTCTCTTTATAGCTAGCATTACTCAACTTCTCTTCATAGGGAGCACTATTCAACCTCTCTTCATAGCTAGCACTACTCAAGCTCTCTATATAGCTAGAACTATTCAACATCCCTTCATAGCTAGCACTACTCAACCTCTCTTCATATCCAGCACTAGTCACCCTCCCTTCATAGCTAGCACTACACAACCTCTCTTCATAGCTAGGACTATTCAACCTCTCTTCACAGCTAGCACCACTCACCGTCTCTTCATAGCTGGCACTACTCAACCTCTCTTCATTGCTAGCACTACTCAACCACTCTTCATAGTTAGCACGACTGAACATCTCTTCATAGCTAGCACTACTCAACCTCTCTTCATAGTTAGCACTACTCAACCTCTCTTCATTGCGAGCACTACTCAACTTCTTTTCATAGCTAGCACTACTCAACATCTCTTCATGGGTAGCACTACTCAACATTCTTCATAGCTAGCACTACTCAACATCTCTTCATAGTTAGCACTACTCAACAACACTTCATAGCTAGCACTACTGAACATCTCTTCATAGTTAGCACTACTCAACATCACTTCATAGCTAGCACTACTCAACCTCTCTTCATAGCTAGCACTACTCAACATCTCTTCATTGTTAGCACTACTCAACAACACTTCATAGCTAGCACTACTCAACCTCTCTTCATAGCTAGCACTACACAACATCTCTTCATAGGTAGCACTACTGAACATCTCTTCATAGTTCGCACTACTCAACATCACTTCATAGCTAGCACTACTCAATTTCTCTTTATAGCTAGCACTACTCAACCTCTCTTCATAGCTAGCACTACACAACATCTCTTCATAGGTAGCACTACTGAACATCTCTTCATAGTTCGCACTACTCAACATCACTTCATAGCTAGCACTACTCAATTTCTCTTCATAGCCAGCACTACTGAAATTCTCTTCATAGCGAGCACTACTCAATCTCTCTTCATAACTGGCACCACTCAACCTCTGTGCATAGCTGGCACTACTCAACCTCTCCTCATAGCTGGCACTACTCAACCTCTCTTCATAGCTGGCACTACTCAACCTCTCCTCATAGCTGGCACTACTCAACCTCTCCTCACAGCTAGCACGTACAGACAGATGCAAGAATAGCTTCTAGTCTGCTGTTATCAGACTTTCGAACGGACCTCTCAATGTTTCTGGTGATCTCCCTCTGCACCTTCTAACACAGTATCCTGTACTCTGTTCCCTTACCCTCTTCAGTAGTCGAGTATGATCTGCTTGCAAAGCATGTAGGACAACACTTCATTGTATCTCAGTATACCTGACAATAATAAATAAAATCAAATCAGAACTGTGCATGTTATTCCAACTGTGGCCTGGTTTATGGTGTTGTTCTGTTAGAACCGGAGAATCACAGGGGAGGAGGGAGGGCAATTTGGCATAGACTGGGTTGAGGATCCTGACTGATTCTCAATTTGCACTAATTTGGGCAAATGTATCACTAGTATTTTTGACTGTAAGTGCCTTCTTATGACTAACATTTTAATCAGATTAAAAACGCATGCCTGTGTTTGGAGTTTTCCATCAACTGAAAATCCACATACACTGAATAATGTCATAGAATGACACAAAATGTAGCACACAGAAACAACTGAACTGATAGTATTTATACTGCACACACATCTCATCCCATTTTACACCATCTCATGTTGCTCTGTCTGCAAGCAAGTCCCAACATTTGGGCTGCTTCCTGTTTCACTATTGTACTCTCATGGTCCATATTTCTGTCCTGGATCTGCTGCAGTATTCCAGTGAACTCCAACACATGCTGGAAAAACAGCACCTCAACTTTGCAGCCTTCAGGACTTAACATTGAGTTCAGCAACTTCAGACTATTGGTGCAATATCCATTTGGTTTCCCGCCCCCTCTGCGTCTGTACCTTGTTTTCATTTTCTTGCTTTCAGTCAAAGCTGACCTTTATTCTGTTATTGACACCCACTCTGCTTTCTCACTTCCCTCCACCCATTACCACTTGCTTTGCCATATGCTCTATGACACATTTGATTTCTAATTCTTTTGCACTTTAACCTTTTTCCATGGCGTTCCCTCTGTACTACTCATTATGATGTTGAGTTTCTTCAGTGTTGTCTGTTTATTTATTTCAACTCACACCATCAACATAACCTTTTACATCTTTCTCCCGTGTGTGTTTATGCAGCTTCCCCTTTAAATGCATCTGTTCTGTTCACCTCAACTACACCCTCTGATAGTGAGTTCCTTGTACAAGAGGAATATTTCCCCTGGAGCTCTGTAACACAGTCTCAGAATAAGGGACAGACCACTTCGGGCAGCATGGTGGCTCAGTGGTTAGCACTGCTACCTCACACCTCCAGGAACCTGGGTTCAATTCTAGCCTCAGGTGACTGTGTGGAGTTTGCTCTGGTTTCCTCCCACAATCCAAAGATGTGCAGGTAAGGTGGTTTGGCCAGACTAAATAGCCCATAGTGTCCAGGGATGTACAGGCTAAGTGGATTAGCCATGGGAAGTGCAGGGCTGGACTGGGGGTAGGACATCTGAGCAGGATGCTGTTTGGAGGATCAGTGCAGATTTGATGGGCTAAATGGCCTTTATCTGCACTGTTTGGGTTCCTCGATGCTATGAGGAAGAAGTTTGTCACTTGAGCAGGATGAATCTTTGGAATTCTTTATCTCAGAGGTTTTGGAAGCTCAGTCATTGAGTATATTCAAGACAGAGATTGATTGGTCTCTACATATTAAAGTGATTGAGGGTTTTGGAGATAATGTGAGAAAACGGTGTTGCGATAGATGATTAGCCATAATCTAGTTGAATGGTAGAGCAGTTCAATGGGCCGAATGGAAACTATTCCTGCTCTCATTTCCAATGTTTCTGTTTCCACATTTCCTGTTCTCTGGGTAAAGAAATTTCTCTTGAATGTTTGATTGGATTTGCTGATATTGATATTTATTGATATTTACAGGCCCTTGTTTTAGGATTTCCAGCACCCTGAATTGTCTTATGTAAGCTTACTCTGTCAAGTCTTTAATAAATTTAACTAGCCCCTATTGAGGCACTGCTCAGCTTTCTCCTTTCTGAAATAAACAGCCACCTGAGGACAAGCGCAGTACCGATCTCACCGAGACACAGGTTGTCAGGATCAGGGGCATGATGTTTACATTCTAACCCTCTGACACAAACAGGCTCCCCAGTCATTGCTTCTACCCCAATCTCCTGAAATGTATGTTATCAAAAATACAAGGAAAGGGACAATGTTATGAAGGAATATCAATGCTACCTGACAGCAGCAATCCTGGCTGTCTGTGATCCAAACTCCAACAGCAGTTTTGCAGCCAACCTGCAACAGTCAGCTGTAGCTGGGTACTCCCACTTCACAGTCATGATGGCTGTGGCTTTAATTCTTACACTTTATTACGCTACCCACTCTGCCACAAAATCCTCTCTCTTACTTATGGAACTGTGATTGAGTCACTCAGAATGATTAAAATAAGAGGATTCTTAAGGGGCTTGAAAGAGTAAATGCTAAGTGGATGTTCCCCCTCATGGGAAGGCCTGTGAGCAGAGGGCACAGTCTCAGAATAAAGGTGTGCAATTTTAAAGGTGTGAGATGAGGAGGAGTTCTATTTTTTAGAGGTTTATGAGCTTTCGGAACTCCTTGCCACAGAGAGCTGAGGGGGCAGAGTCCTTGTGTACGTTGAAGGCTGAGATAGATTATTGATCAGCTGGGGAATCATGAGTTATGGGGAAAATGTAGGAAAGTGGACGTGAGGAATGTCAGATCAGCCGTGATCCTATTGAACAGCAGGGTGGGCTTGAGGGGCCGAATGGCCTTCTCCAGTTCCTATTTCTATTGGTATTATAGTAACAGATTGTAATTTCCAGGCTATGCTCCTTCATTGTCTTTCTATATTGCTCGACATGGTTTTCCTGCCAGGCTGGTGACAGAATTGTTGCTCCATTTGTCTCCAAGTGTTCCAGGCACAATGGGCCAAAGAGCCTCATTTTATGCTGTAACAATTCAATGATTCTGGCTTTGGAAGATGATGGATGTTTTGGTATTCAGGCAAATGATAGTCAAAGAAATAATAATGGTGAGGTGGATGGGCTGGTTGTGGGTGTTTGTGTGGGAGGGTTGGAGGTGGAACAAGACTCAGGTCCATGACTGCCTGAATGGGAACCATTGATGGCACCTCAATGTTGATGGTGACTAGTCCACATAAACAAGCCTGCATTGCCACCTACTGGCTGTATATTGCATTGGCTTGGAACAGTCACAATGAAGTGGGACTCAGGATTAGAGGTGCTGGAAAAGCACAGCAGTTCAGGCAGCATCCGAGGTTGCTGTGCTCTTCCAGCACCTCTAATCCAGAATCTGGTTTCCAGCATCTGCAGTCATTGTTTTTACAATGTGAAGTGGTCATGTTAGTAGTCACAGATATTTTAATACACCTGTTCAGAAATGTTATATACGCCTCTGGAGCAGGTGGGACTTGAACCTGGGCCTCCTGGCTCAGAGATGGAAATGTGTTGCTGGAAAAGCGCAGCAGGTCAGGGTGGGACTTGAACCTGGGCCTCCTGGCTCAGAGACAGGGACGACACTGTCACATGAGCCCTTGTTAATGGTCACAGATTATTTTCATTCCAGCTTGCTCAGAAATGGTATGACACACATCTGGAGCATGTGGGACTTGAACACAGGCCTCCTGGCCCAGAGTTAGGGACTACTCTGCCACAAGACGCATTGTTAATTGTCATAAGTGTTTTGAATCAACCAACTTGCACATGTTGTGAGACATTCCCAGTGGTGTTGGGAATTGAACCCAAACCTCCTGGCTCAGAGGAAGGGACACTATCACTCTATCACAACAGCCTCAACCTACTTTGGGAGTAATTCCCAAGCATCCTTTATAGATACAACAATAGACACCTCTGGAAGAGACAGGACTTGAACCTTGAGCGCCTGTCTCAGAGGTAGAGATGACTCTGCCATAAGAGACCTTGTTAATAGTCATTGTACCGGGCGGCACTCCCTCATCACAGGTTTGAGTGCAGCAAGTCCACTCAGGAGCTGTGAATAAGCCAGGCTCCCTCACGTGTGACACCCCTCAGTCCAATTAAATTCTTTGGCAGAGCAGGGATTCAGAGAGAAAAACTCAATCCTCTGCACTCTTGCCACCAACTGGCCTTGGGGGTTTGTGTCCTGGGGTATGTGTCTGGGTGTACGTGTCCATCTCTGGACATGACAGAAGGACACGATCTGGCTGCGATTCTCCCATTATTGAATTGCTGCCACAATAATGCCTATTGGAGCAATTGGTACAGATGAGTTGCCTTGTGTTTCTGGCATCTGAAGAACATGCTGTGAATCTGTGTCCGGAACATCAGTACTGAGGGAGCACTGCACTATCGGAGGGTCAGCACTGAGGGACTGCTGCACTGTTGGAGGGTGAGTGCTGAGGGAGTGGGCACTGTCGGAGGGTCAGTGCTAAGGGAGTGGGCACTATCGGAGGGTCAGCACTGAGGGACTGCTGCACTGTCGGAGGGTCAGTGCTGAGG
>NC_057739.1:43720399-43757415 GCF_004010195.1 Chiloscyllium plagiosum
GCTAAGGTACTTCAGTCGCCAGGTTTGAGTTCAGAGTACATTAAATTCTTTACTCACTACTGTTCGAGAATTTTCAATTGCACAGTTATTTCAAAACATTATAGAGAAGCAATCTGAGAGGTCCATCAGTGAGTAGCATTGTTTTTGAGATACAGGTGCATATAGAGGAAATGGCATATTCAAGAAACAGTGAAGCTGAATCTAGAGAGAGTACTTTCAGGAGAAAAAGTACATCCTCTTTGTATAATTTGAAAACATGGAAAGGAACTCTTTAATTTAGTCACTTGTGTTTTTCACCAAGGGATTTTCACTTAGAGTAATCAGTGCATCAAATTACATCCAATCTACTGCACATAAACAGGTAATTCAATTCAATATATCAATGCTGGTGTTTATGCTCCACAGTAGTCTACGTCCATCCTACTTCCACTCACACTATCACACATTCTTGTGTTCCTTTCTCGTATATGCACTTTTCTTACTACTACTTAAATGCATCTAAACTTTCTGCGCAACAGTGAGTTCTACATTCTAACTGTTCTCTCGATGAAGAGATTTCTTTTTAATTTTCCATCAAATTTATGTGTGGCTGTTGTACATTTATCGCCGAGATGTCACAAGTGGCAATGTCGTCTCTGTGTCCCCTATCGATTGCTTTCATAATGTTAAATACCTCAATCAGGTCACCCCTCACCTGCTACTCTTGGATTACTCAAACACCTTAGTTAGCTGGGCATTCTGGAATGAGCATATTTAATGATGCACAGTAGTTAGGACTGGTTCCTTGCTGGTGACTTTGAATCTACTTTCCAGATGGATTTGAAACATTGACGACCACGTGGATGACTGGAAGATTCTGAACACATCTGTGTTAGACGTGGATTAAATATGACAGTCAATCTGTCTGCTATTTGTGGTGTACTACAGCGATGTGACAATGGCCAGATTCTTACTGTGTTATCTGTGTTCTTTCTATTTAATGATTTTAGTTGAGGGCATAATGTTGACCAGGTCACAAAGGCGAACTTTACTGCCCTTCTTCAGAACAGTGATATGTGCTCTTTTACATCTCATTGATTAATAGCTCATCCAGAAGACAGCACCTCCAACAGTGCAGTACTCAGTACCATCTGTGAGACTATGTTTTTATCTGAATTGCTGACTGAGAGAAAATGTAATAACTTATGGTAACAATTGCGTTATATTATTCAAATTATAATCCAGGGGTTAATGAATTGGAGCCCTATGTTCAAATCCTACTACCAAGCCACCGCGGCGTCTGAGGAATTTAAAATTACTTAATTGACTAAATCTGGAATTGAAGAAGTGATCGTATCAGTAATGATGTCCATGAATTACCATAGAGACATAGAGATGTACAGCATGGAAACGGAGCCTTTGGTCCAACTCGTCCATGCCGACCAGATATCCCAACCCAATCTAGTCCCATCTGCCAGCACCTGGTCCATATCCCTCCAAACTCTTCCTCTTCATATACCCATCCAGCTGCCTTTTAAATGTTCAATTGTATTACCCTCCACCACTTCCTCTGGTAGCTCATTCTATACACATACCACCCTCTGCGTGAAAAAGTTGCCCCTTAGGTCTTTTTATATCCTGCCCCTCTCACCCTAAACCTATGCCCTCTAGTTCTGGACACCCCCACCCCAGGGAAAAAAAAACTTTGTCTATTTACCCTATCCATGCCCCTCATGATTTTATAAACCTCTATAAGGTCACCCCTCAGCCTCCGATGCTCCAGGGAAAGCAGTCCCAGCCTGTTCAGCCTCTCCTTCTAGCTCAAACCCTCCAACCCTGGCAACATCCTTGTAAATCTTTTCTGAATCTTTTAAGTTTCACAACGTCTTTCCGATAGGAAGGAGACCAGAATTGCACACAATTTTCCAAAAGTCGCCTAACCAATGTTCTGTACAGCTACAACATGACCTCCTAACTCTGACCAATACTCTGACCAATAAAGGAAAGCATACCAAACACCTTCTTCACAATTCTTTCTAATGTAAAAATTCATCTGGTTCACAAATATCCTTTAGGGAAGTAAATCTGTTGTTTTTAACCAGTTTGGCTTGTGAGGATGGATAATAAATAATGGCCATGTTAGCAACACTCTTGTGAATGAATAAAATTATCACCAGGGCTGCATACCAAATTGGCAGTGAAAGTCTTTTTGCAGAGTATCTGGTATGTTAAAGCATGTAAATATTGTTATTCTGGAGACCCAGGAAGAACACATCCCATTCACTGCAACTGAAGTAGCTAGGGTACAAAACGGCAAGAGTTTAAAAACTCTGTTGCATGCACTAATTATTGCTATAGTTTAACCAACTTAAAAGCAGATACTGCGGGTGGTGAAAATCTGGACATTTTTAAAAGAACAAAATGCTGGAATAACTCAGGCCTGGCAGCATCTTTGGATAGAGAAACAGTTAATGGTTTGAGTCCAAATGACTACTTCAGAAATGGACTTAAGAAGAGTCATATTAGACTCAAAACACTTACTCCTTTTTTTTTCTCAGCTGATGCTGTCAGACCTGAGTGCTCCAGCACTTTTTGTTTTTATTATCAGGTTAGTTTTCTGCTGTTTGCCCCATTGGGACAATCAGGATAGAGCAGCCCACTTCATTGGCATCCCCTCCATGAACGTAAACATTCATTTCTTCTACCAAAGTCACACTACTGCAAGTGACAACTATATGATGCATATAATGTGGACTGTGATTTTTGCTGATAAACTGAAATTAACAAAAGGAAACTGATTAACAGTGATAGAAAAAGGTGACAGTGCTTCTTTAACATCCAAAATTGTCAAATCAGTTTACAAAGTTAAAATTGAAGATTGAAGTATTGCTAGTATGTAATATAAATGTGAGGCAAAATGTACAGTTTTCTGACTGTCCTTATTATTGGTGCTTGTAGACCATGTGGTGGCTTCGTAATATTCCAGTTGCATTACTTACAATAGTTTTCTTGAAGCTGTTTCTATTAGCACACTTTTGATTGTGTAAAATTTCTTTCAATGTCTCCTGTGGGCAGGTGAT
This sequence comes from Chiloscyllium plagiosum, assembly GCF_004010195.1. Classification (NCBI taxonomy): domain Eukaryota; kingdom Metazoa; phylum Chordata; class Chondrichthyes; order Orectolobiformes; family Hemiscylliidae; genus Chiloscyllium; species Chiloscyllium plagiosum. Next base: position 43,723,459 of record NC_057739.1, read on the forward strand.
TGTGTGCAGTGCTTTCATTGTGCAAATTTAAATTAGAACAATTGTGCACTTCTCCTGCTGAATGGTGATGTAATCTCTATAAATTGTTTAAAAATCAAATAACAGGCATGAAAGAAGTGTGTTACTTATGCCCAAATTTTATGTTTTCTATTTAAAAAAAAATAAAAGTGAAAGAAAACTGGCTGTTGTGGTGGGGAGAGAAAGTAATTCTTTATAACGGAATGTCATTTGGAGTCAGCACTCTAGCTCGTACTGAAATTGTGAATATTCTATCCAACACCTCCAAGGGTCCCAATGGCAATCAATGTCTAAAGTGTTCAGTCACTTTGGTTGTCCCTCAACACTCAACTAATATTGAACAGCTGAAAAATGAAACATCACAAAGTAGATTTTGCAATTTGGCTTTAAAAATTGCATTTATATAGTGCTTTTCTTATCCATTGGCTGCCTCAAAGCTTTTGCAACCAACAGAACATTTAATTACGATCACTATTACCATGCAGGAATCACAGCAACTAATTTAGAAAATGGTGCTAAATGTGATAATGACCAGATAATCTGCTTTTCTAGGATGATGTTTGAGGGATAAGTATTATCTAAACATTAAATAAATTCCCTGGTGTTTTTTTGAAAAAGCATTTCGTTCACCCAACTTGGCTGATACGTTCATTAAATGTCTCATCTGAAAGACAGCATCTCTGACACTGCAGTGTTCCTTTAGTGTTGCACGAGAAAGTCAGTCTTGATTTTTCTGCTCAAATCCTGGAGTGTACATTGTGTCTTTTTTATTTCCTTAAATTCCTCTGTTCACATTTAAGGTGCTAACAGTCTACATCATGAGCATTAAAAGGGTAAATAGACAAGGTTTTTTTCCTGGCAAAAGTGAGGATAGCAGATGCTGGAAACCAAAGTTTAGATCAGAGTGGAAAAGCACAGCAGGTCAGGCAGCATCTGAGGAGCAGGGAAATCAACGTTTTGGGCAAAAGCCCTTCATCAGGAATGGAGGCAGGGAGCCTCCAGAGTGGAGTGATAAATGAGGCTGGGTTTTTTCCCTGGTTTAGGATGAGAGGGGAAAGATATAAAAGGGACCTAAGGGGCAACTTTTTCACTCAAAAGGTGGTGCGTGTATGGAATGAGCTGCCAGAGGAAGTGATGGAGGCTGGTACAACTACAACATTTAAAAGGCACCTGGATGGGTACATGAATAGGAAGGGTTCAGAGGGATATGGGACAAGTGCTAGCAAATGGGACTAGATTAATTTCGAATATTTGGTTGGCATGGATGACTTGGACTGAAGTATCTGTTTCTGTGGTATACATCTCTATGACTATTAACTTTGTCACCTCATAATTATGCTCATGTTATATCCACTTGATAGTCTTTTACTAACTCTGGATGCTCTAAGTAATCCTCATTTTCCAGTTATGAGAGACTGGAGAAGCAGGGGTTGTTCTGCATTGAGCGGGGAAGGCCAAATGGATGTTTAGATAGAGTGAATAAAAAGAACCTATTTTCACTGGCAAAAGGGTGGATTACTAGAAACAAAAACATAAATTGCTAGAAAAGTTTAGCAAGCCTGGCAGCGTCTGTAGAAAGAAATCAGAGTTAACATTTTGGGTTGAGTGACCCTTCCTCAGAACTTCTGGATTACCAGTTTGACAAAGAATCCGAGGCAACATGGTACGATGTTTCTTGCACAGTGAACGAGTAATGCACTGCCTAAGACCATGATAGATGTGACAGACTCAGTAGTAGCTTTTAAAAGGTAGTCAGATAGATGCTTGAAAGGGGAAAAGTTTTGGGATATGGTGAGAGTGAAGAAGTGGGACTTAATTAGATTGCCATTCAAATTGGATTACATATGAGGTCAGAATAGGATGAGCACTGATATCCAATTGAGGCATTTTGCTGTTTTGAATGCTGTTTCGTACAATGCATGGTGTTGCAAAGTTGATTAATATGATCCATTATCAGGTGTTTATTGAGTGTCGAGGCTTGTTTGAAAAATGCTTGTTTTTTTAAAAAACAAATGTAGTTCCAAAAAGGTGAAATAGTAGCTGGTTCCTTGAGTCAAATCCCAGATTTGGGTGTTTGGCTCGATTTCTAGTATCCTGACAGATACAAATGAGTTTTCTTTTCTGGTGTTCCTTTCACAGTATTATCAACGGAAGCAGGGTTAGTATACGATGTTCCATTCTGGTATGTCCTTAGTACAACAGGACCACAGAACTCTGGCCCTGAGCATAACACTTGTTGATAAGAAACAGTGAGAACTACATTTTGGCTTACACTTCCGTTCGTAAAAGTGCAAGTTTTAGTTTTAGTCCTGAAAATAGTAAAGTGTTGGCAGAGAAAATCTTTTTCAGTTCATTCAGCCCTGTCCTTCCACAAGCATTTTATTGTGGACGATACATTGACCATGTGCTGTCTGCTGGGAAATGTTTAATAAATACTAAACTGATGAGCAAAGGTAATCCATCAAAACTTCAAAATGTTCATCCTTTAGTGCCATGATTCAGTTAGTTTCTTGCCTTTCTTTCCCCCACCCCACAATAAACACTTACTTTTTTTAGTTTGGCATGCTCAATGATGAACAGCCACTTTGTCTTGTATGGTGTTTAATTATCTTGCTATGTGCCTGCACTGAGACTTGTGAACCCAGGTTAAGATAATTGTCCCCAAGATAATTATCCTTTGTTTGAAAGTTTTTCACTTATAAAAAGGGTTGGCTTTTAATATCTGGATGGATACTTCCCTCCCACAATTCCTGGATCAAAAAAAAAGTCTAATAAAATTATATCCTTATCAAATTTGCCACGGGCCCTTGATGCAGAATGAAACTGGGTCCGATCTGCCACAGTGTCCAACTTAAGTCAAGTGCCTGTTGTATACGATATAACTAAGCACCTGGTATGTCAGTTTCTGCTGTAACTACAACAGAATGCCCACGACAGAATTTGCTGAGAAAAGGTCATTTCACAAGACCCAACAGAGACACAACCTAATGCAAAAAATACCTCCTGACAGGACCTGCACAGATAATGCTAATGGTGGAAAAAGGGCTCTGTTCCCTTGTGTCTTCTGTTGAATCAAATGAAAACCATGTGCCAGATTGCCAGTAAATGTCTCTCACCCTACAATACTGAGAGTTTGCAGAATGTGAATAGAGTCATAGAGATGTACAGCACTGAAACAGACACTTTGGTCCAGCTCGTCCATGCCAGCCAGATACCCTAACCTAATCTAGTCCCATTTGCCAGCACTTGGCCCATATCCCTCCAAAGCCTTCCTATTCAGCCTCCACCACTTCCTCTGGCAGTTCATTCCATACACGCACCACTCTCTGTGCGCAAACATTGCCCCTCAGGTTCCTTTTATATCTTTCCCCCCTCACCCTAAACCTATGCCCTCAAGTTTTGAACTCTCCTACCTTGGGGAAAAGATTCTTGTCTATTTATCATATCCATTCCCCTTATGATTTTATAAACTTTTAAGGTCACCCCTCCAACACACCAGAGAAAACAGCCCCAGCCTTTTCAACCTCTCCCTATAACTCAAATCCTGCAACCCTGGCAACATCCTTGTAAATCTTTTCTGAACTCTTTCAAGTTTCACAACATCCTTCTGATAGGAAGAAGACCAGAATTGAATGTAATATTCCAAAGTCCTGTAGCAAAGTCCTGTACAGCGACAACAAGACTTTCCAACTCCAAGATTCAATACTCTGATCAATAAAGGAAAGCATACCAAACAACAAAGATACTCCCAATTTTCCTGCCCCAGTTTTCCAAATTCATTTGAGTATGAAACCAGAATCGTGGCAAATGTGTCGTATCATTATTGCACCCCTAACTTTGTTCACTTTTGTAGGTGGTTTCCATTAGGTTTGTCGTTCTTCAAGCTAACGTGTTATACAGCGTTATTGGTTCAGATTGCTTCAGTATGAGTAATTTCTGAAAATGTGTTGCTGGAAAAGCGCAGCAGGTCAGGCAGCATCCAGGGAACAGGAGAATCGACGTTTCGGGCATAAGCCCTTCGTCAGGAATGTGTAATGAGTAATTCCTATGAGTAATTTCTGTCAACTGATTGTGTGAACCCTTTGTAGGAATGGCTAATCAAAACAAAATCTTTATATCAGCTGTTGCAAATATGAAACAGTTACTAATGTGAAAATTTCACAAATTACTTCTGTTTTACTTTTGGATTTAAAAAGAAACATTGTTTATTTTTGTCATTCTTTGGCAAATGTCTCCTCACAATTTTATTTAAAATAAAGAGAGAGGTCCTCTAGTTCCTCAGACTGTTTTCATCACCACATAGAACTGCCTTTGAATACTGTCACTTCCATGTTCTTCTTTAAGCACTTACATTGAAATTCCAGACTAGATTGTATACTCAACTTCTAGTATAAAATCTACACTACTGAAACTGGCCATTTTGCTTAACAGATCCATGCTGCTGTCATACTACACTCATGCCTGCTCCTGTTTTCCTTATCTGACCCTAACCATCAATCTTTTCTTCCTTTCTCCCTTGTGTTTATCTAGTTTTTCACAAAATACATCTATCCTATTCACTATCGTTACTCTGTGCTAGTGTCTGACATTCTCACGTCTCTTTGGTCAGGAAATCTGTCCTGAAAATTGTTGATTAGATTTATTAGATACATTCAGAGCAATATTTCAAAGTGCTCAGCAAATGTATATGCCAGTGCAAAGGAAGGACTGTAGAAAATGGGGTAATTTGCCATGAATGTCTCAGGAAATAAGGGAGGCAATCTAATTGGAAGAGAAGGCATACAAAGTTGCCAAGATCAATGGGAAACTGGAAAATTGGGAAAGCTTTGAAGGTCAACAGAAAGCCACAAAAAGAGCTATAAAGAAAAGTAAGAAAGATTATGAGAAAAAAAACTAGCTCAGAATTTAAAGACAGCAAAAGTTTCTATAAATATATAAAACAAAAAAAGGGTGGCCAAAGTAAATATTGGTCCTTTAGATGATGAGAAATTGAATTTAGTAATGGGATATGAGGGAATGGCTGAGGCATTGAAGAGGCATTTTGTGTCGGTTTTCACAGTAGAGGACACTAATAAACTGCCAGTAATTGCCAAAGAGACAAAGGTAGTTGAGGACCTGGAAACAATCATTACCATGAAAGAAATAGTGTTGGGCAAGCTAATAGAGCTAAGGATAGACAAGTCTTCTGGCCCTGATGGAATGCATCCCAGGGCAATAAGAGATGGCGGGAGAAATAGCAAATGCACTTGTGGTAATTTTCCAAAATTTGCTGGACTCTGGGGCAGTTCCAGTAGATTGGAAAGCAGCAAATATGATGCCACTGTTTAAAAGGGTGCTAGACAAAAGATTATAGACCAGTTAGCTTAATGTCTGTAGTGGGAATAATGCTTGAGTCTATTATCAAGGATGAAATAGCAAGGCATCCAGATAGAAATTGTCCCGCTGTGCAGACCGCAGCAGGGCGGGTCATGCTTAACTAATCTTTTGGAATTCTATGAAGACGTTACGAACATGGTGTTCAATGGGGACCCAGTAATGTGGTGTATCTAGATTTCCAAAAGGCATTCAGCAAGGTGCCGCACAAAAGACTGCATATTTTAAAGATGAAAGGCGTTCTGGGCAATGTATTAGCATGGATAGAGGATTGGTTAACCAACAGGAAGCTAAGAGCGAGAATAAATAGGTGCTTTTCTGGTTAGTGATCAGTGACTAGTGGTGTGCCTCCGGGATCAGTGTTGGGACCACAATTACAGATGATTCAGAGTTGGGAACCACGTGTAGTGTGTCAAAGTTTGCGGGTGACACTGAGATGAGTGGCAGAGCAAAGTGTGCAGAGGACTGTGAAACTTCGCAAAGGGACAGAGATGGTTTGTGAGTCGGCAAAGGTCTGGCAGATGAACTACAATTTTGGTAGGAATAACAGTAAAAAGGACTGTTACTGGGTTGGTAAGAAATTGCAGCAGGCTGTTGTGCAGAGGGACCTGGGTGTCCTTGTGCATGAATCACAGACGTTGGTCTGTAGGTACAACAATATTTAAGACAGCAAATGGAATTTTGCCCTTCATTGCTAAAGGGATTGAGTTCAAAAACAGGGAGGTTATGCTGTAGCTGTATATGGTGCAGGTGAGGGCACACCTGGAGTACTACATGCAGTTTTGGTCTCTTTGAGAAAAGATCTACTAACACTAGAGGAGGTTCACTAGGTTGATTCTGTAGTTGAGAGGGTTGGTATGAGGAGAGATTGAGTAGACTGGAATTATATTCATTGGAATTTAGAAGAACAAGGGGGTATCTTAGAATTAGATTAGAATACCTACAGTGTGGAAACAGGCCCTTTGGCCCAACAAGTCTATACCAACCCTCCGAAGAGTAACCCACCCAGACCCATTCCCCTACGTTGTATTTACCGCTGACTAATGCACCTAACCTACACATCCCTGAATGCCATGGGCAATTTAGCATGGCCAGTTCACCTAACCTGCACATCTTTGGATTGTGCAAGGAAACCCACGCAGACAAGGATAGAATGTGCAAACTCCACACAGACAGTCACCCAAGGTTGGAATTGAACCTGGGTCCCTGGTGCTGTGAGGCAGCAGTGCTAATCACTGAGCCACAGTGCCACCTCCATCTTCTAGGAACATATAAAATTATGAAGGGAATAGATAATATAGAAATAGAGAGGATGGTTCCACTGGCGGGTGAAACTAGGACGAGACGGTATAACCTCAAAAAGTAGGGGGAGTAGAGGGGTGTGAATCTATGCCCAGTGAAGTGGTTGAGGCTTCCTTGGTGAATGTTTATAAAGCTTAGGTAATTTTTTGAACAAGAAAGGAATTCAAGGTTATGGTGAGGTAAGTGACGCTGAGTCCACAAACAGATCAGCCATGATCTTATTGAATGGTGGAGCAGGCTCGAAGGGCCAGACGGCCTACTCCTGCTCCTAGTTCTTTTGTTCTTTATATTCTTTAAATGTTTTAATATCAATATTTATAACTTTTGGTCTCAAGTTGGAATATCTTTTCTGAGCCTTAACATATCACATCTTTCATAATTTTAAAGACCATGATGCGGTTTTTGTAGTCTTATCTGGGAATAGAGCTCCTTTCCTGCTAGGTAAACCCTCTTGAGTTTTGAAATCATTTTTATGAACGTTTCTGCATTTCTCTGCTGCTTCTGTATTTTTATAGAAATGTAGTCCAGAACGGAGTGCAGCGCTCCAAGTACGGTCTAACCAAGAGGATGAACTGTTGGTGCTTGAGGTGTGAATGCTTTGAGCTGAGTCCAGCTGACATCGTGACAGTTTTGTAAAAGGTGTCCACATCTAACAGTTGCTTGCATACATGATCCAGATTTTTCTGATCTTGAGTACATTGCCATCAAGTCCAAAACCCTTTACTCGTCGCATCGCACTTTTTAAAATTGATTCATGGGTTGTGGGCATCGTTGGTGAGGCCAGTACTTATTGCCCATCCCTAATTGTTCAGAGGGCGGAGAAGAGTCAACTACATTGCTGTGGCTGTGGTTCTGTTCGCCGAGCTGGAAGTTTTTGTTGCAAACGTTTCGTCCCCTGTCGAGGTGACATCCTCAGTGCTTGGGAGCCTCCTGTGAAGCGCTTCTGTGGTGTTTCCTCCGGCATTTATAGTGGCCTGTCCCTGCCGCTTCCGGTTGTCAGTTTCAGCTGTCCGCTGTAGTGGCCGGTATATTCGACTGGGACAACACTACCATTATAAGGCAAGCCAAACAAAGAACAGCCAGGGAAATCCTAGAAGCATGGCACTCATCCACAAACTCCATCAACAAACACATAGACCTGGACCCAATATACCGGCCACTACAGCGGACAGCTGAAACTAACAACCGGAAGCGGCAAGGACAGGCCACTATAAATGCCGGAGGAAACACCACAGAAGCGCTTCACAGGAGGCTCCCAAGCACTGAGGATGTCACCTAGACAGGGGACGAAACGTTTGCAACAAAAACTTCCAGCTCGGCGAACAGAACCACAGCAACGAGCACCCGAGCTACAAATCTTCTCACAAACTTTGTACATTGCTGTGGGTTTGGAGTCACATGTAGGCCAGACCAGGTAAAGATGGCAGATTTTCCCTCCCTGAAAGACATTAGTGAACCTGATGAATCTTTCCGACATTGGTAATGGTTTCATGGTTATTGGGCTCTTAATTCCACATTTTTTGGTTGAATTCAAATTCTACCATCTGCCTTGGCAGGATTGTAACATGGGTCACCAGGACATTGCCTGGATGTCTAGATTATTAGGTCTAGTGATGATACCACTAGGCCATCGTCTGCCCCAAAGTAAATGCTCCACTACAAACAGATTTGCTGAATCTAAAATCACAAGCATGGGCAAGATAATGTAAGTGGTTCTTTTGCAAATAACCATTAGAGGTTTTATATTTGTGATTACTCTTTCACAACAGTGTGTTTTAAATGCCTGCGGTTTGATTATTTGAGGAACCTGTAGATCTTTAACTGGTGTTCTTTTAACCACATTCTTTCCCTTGCTCCCCCCACAAATACTGTTTTTTTGTAAGTAATGAACAGCGGATCAATTCCAAAATATGTGGATGACATTTACCAGACCACTGTGTACAGAATACTATGCATTTCCTGGTCACGCTAACTGAACAAGATGCTGAAGCTATTTTGGAAAGCTGAATGGAGTTGATACTCGTTATCAGTATGGTGAAGAGTAAATTAGATTTTGAGCATTTTACTTTAGACTCTGCCAGTTTTTTTTCGTTTCACGACATTTTAAAAGAGCTATTTTGTTAATATCCAAAGTGTGTTCCTATCAGAATAATTATTGTTTCAGGTTTATTAGTTTGTAGCTTTTTTTAGGAAAAGCTCTAGGACCAAAGAACAGAAATGTGCATGAATTAACATCAAACCAGCCAAATGTTAGAACTGAGCATTTAAAACTTAATGTAAAGGACTTCAGTACATGCCAATCACTTTAAATCCCGAGTCACAAATCTGCAGGCTGAGATGTGAGTTTTCAATAATCTTGAAACAGGTTAATAACATCTTTCTTAAAGGAAGTATACGATGAAACTAGGTGTCCATGGACTGTATAACCATAAGGCACTGAAAGGGTCCATTCAGCCAGTGAAACATATCCTAGGTCATGGAAGTGCTATCCAATTAGTCCCATTTGGCTGAACTTTCCTGATTCCCTCTGCAGATATTTTCCAGACAGCATCTCTACCTTTTGCAGATTACGGTATAAAAGGTATTAATTATTTAATTGTTTGTGGGAAGATGATCAAATGAGATCGCATTACAATGTGGTATTTTCATTATTAATACTTGTGTGTAGAAGATCTGCAATGGAAAGAGCTTGCTTCATGACCATTAGAAGTTGATTGCAGTATGTGCTCAGGACATCGAACATTACGTACTTGGATAACCGGGTGGAGCAGTTTTCAAACTTTAGCGAAGGTGCTCTTCTCGAATTGGCGTGTCTTTGTTTGAAGTTGGAATGGAGTTTTTTTTCCATGCTACATACATATGTGATGCGGATGGTAGGTTTAGTTGTGCACCGAAAACATGTTTTCTGTGCGTGAAGTATAAAATAACCTGAAGCCCTCTCAGTTGCTGGCATCATTGAGCTTTGAATAGTTAAGCCATTCCTTTGTGAGTTGTAACATTCATTCCTTAAAATCTATCATTACAGCTTTCATTCCATCAATGCAGTTAGAATATGTATTTCGTTTCGGTCTTGTTAAAATGGCTTGGTGAAGGATTAAACTCTCTGAACTTTCTTTCACTGAAATTTTTGAAAAGAAAACACAAAATTGTTCTGCTAATCATGAGTTTTTTTTTGGTAATTTTAAGACTTTTTATTCAATTTTTAAATAACTTAAATATACAAATTGATAGCTTTCTGTCAATGCATGGTTTTGTAATATCCGATTGCATTAGTAAATACCTAATTAGTAAGAGAAAATAGGTTTGCTTTTCATGAGTTTATTTACTAACAAAAATAGTGTTTTGTTCAGGCTATTCTCTGCTACAGCTGAAACTTCTAAACAAACAGAATGCAAACAAAGATGTAATGTAAGTTCAAAACAGAAAATATGCAATTAAAATATGAAGAGAATAGAAGTCAATGTTGCTGGAATGATACTCGAAGAAGTTACAAATGAACAGCCTTTTACTAAATGGAAAGGGGAAAACACTTGGCTGTCCTTTACATGCTGTATCTTGTATGCACCCACATATACAGACATGTGTCACTTACAGCAGAATGTGTTTTGAGAGTGCTGGCTCTGTGATGAAAGAAAAGGTGGTGAAATGCTGGGTTTTACTCAGTTGCTATTTATGGTTTTGTGGTTGTTGTAAAGACACATAATGAGATTTATCTTCAGGATTTGCGAATGGCTTTACGGTTTTAACACAACCTTCTCTGAACACCTCAGCTTTGTCAATTTATAATTGAGGTCTGCCCAAAGCTGAATAAGCAGCATTGCACCTCGGAATAATGCCTGTATTGGGCTCAGCATTTGCTAGTGTGCTACAGCTAACTCCACTCTCATATCTGCTATTGAAGGTTTGGTATACCATTCTTAGCTCCCTCCCTTGTTGAAAAAGCTTGGGAAGAAATAGCCAGTTTTACTAAAATTAGCCAGTTTTCCCAATAGGCACTGAAGATAGCTTAAACAGAATAATTTACTTGTCCATAAAGTGTGGCACAGAAATAGCCGTATGACTTGCGTTTTGAAGATGTGGGTATACTTTGAGAGAATTAAAAGCAGCAGAACTACCAGACACAGCACCAAGTATTCTTAATAAGGCAACAATGTAACACCCTTGGTCGAACAACTCAATTAGCTTGTTGCCTGGAGACAAAAACAATTTTGAATTTGGCCATCAGTTTAAATTAAACCCTGAAAAATGTCAAATTCCAATCTAGTTTGAATTGAGTACATTGACAATCTTAAAAGCCAATGACACAATCTGATGCTTTGGGAGTATAAGACTGGGGAAAGTTGAACAGTTGAGAGGAGAACTGAGAAGCCCAGCATGTAAACAGACTGCCTGAAAAATAGCTCTCTTACAAAGGTACCTTTTTGATCAGTAACCTAGAACGAAGAAATTCCTAAGAACAAAAAAAGAAGACACAGGAAGAACGGAAGCTGTCTGGTTTTGTGATGAGAAGTCTTGTTTTGTAAATCTTAATTGGGAGGTCTATTGGACGAGTATTCTAGAAGGGAAGGTAACAGGTAAATAGTTGTTAATTATTCTCTGTTATACTAGGTTATAATAGGTAAGGAATGGTAAATAGTTGTTAGTTAATTATTCTCTATTATACTTTAAGAAATAAAGTTGTTAATTTTTACTTTAAGTAGTCCTTGGCCACTTTAAATTTTACTGATTACTGCACGAGATAAATCTTTTCTGTGTTGCTGGTTTTAAATTAAGCAGGAGGGTTTACCCTGTGTCGTAATAGTTTGGGGGCTCATCTAGGATTCAGGATGATACGCACTGGATTTAAAGTGTTGTATACAAAAGCTATCCATAACCTCCTGAAACAGCCTAGCACTATAATTTGACCCTTGGTCCAACTGACTCTCTCTGGGTAGCCCATACCGTGTGAAGAAAGCTAGTAATCCCTCTACTACCCTTTTTGCCTTGATACTCCGTAATAGAATTGCCTCCGGAAATCTGGTAGGCACATCCATTATGGTTAACAAATACTGGTTCCCACTTTTAGTTCTCGGGAGGGGGCCTACACAATCAATTATAACCCAAGTGAAAGGTTCTTCACATGCGGGAATTAGCAACAAAGGTGTTGGTTTTATTACCGCCTGTGGCTTACCTACCATTTGGCATGTATGACACAGACAGCAAAAGTTAACCACATTCTTGTGCAATTCCAGGCCAATAAAAATGTTTTTGTACCTTTAGCCTGAGTCCTTCATACCCCTAAGTGACCGCCTACAGGTAGTTCATGTGCTACCTGTAACACGTACTGCCTGTCTGCTACCGGCAACACAATCTGGTGCACTTTGGCCCATTTCTCCTCTGCACTAACCTGCCGTGGTCTCCATTTCCATCTTAGGATTCTATCTTTAAGATAATAACCCTCCAGAATATTCTCTGCCTCATTTTCGGAGTATGCATCCTCATATATATCTTTTATCGTCTTGTCTTGCTGTTGCAAGTCTCTTAGCCTTTCAGGACTAAACACTTCTGTCTGACCCTCTCCCCGCTCAGGTTTTTCCAGCACTATTGCGTCAAACAGGGCATCCGCTAACTGAACCTCATCTCCTTCATCTTTCTCTTTACTTTTCCCTTTATGCTGTAACTTATGATAGTGGGATCTGGTTACCACATAATCTGAGAAAATACCAGGATATATCTGTTTTAACTCTTCAGTTTTTTGGTCTTCCTTGGGCTTCTCCACAACAAAGGGTGTCATTCCCACCTTAGATCCTGCCAAATCATTCCCAAGAATAAACTAAATTTCTGGAGCTGACACTCTGTCAATTATACCTTCCCCAGTCTTGAGTTGGCACTCCAACCTGATCTTACATAGGGAACGCTAATTTTACACTGGGGAGACTGGACACTTTCTTGCAGAGCGCTTCATGGAACATCACTGGGCCACCTGCACCAATCAACCGCACCACCCCGTGGCTGAACATTTCAACTCCCCCTCCCACTCTGCCGGGTACATGCAGATCCTGGGCCTCCTTCGCCGCCACTCTTTCACCACCCGATGCCTGGAGGAAGAACGCCTCATCTTCCGCCTCGGAACACTTCAACCCCAGGGCATCAATGTGGACTGCACCAGTTTCCTCATTTCCCCTCCCCCACCTTACCCCAGTTTCAACCTTGCAGCTCAGCACCATACTCATGACCTGTCCTACCTGCCAATCTCCCTTCCCACTTATCCACTCCACCCTCCTCTTTGACCTATCACCTTCATCCCCACCCCATCCACCCATTGAACTCTTGGCTACCTTCTCCCCACCCCACCCCCTTTCCATTTATATCTCCACTCTGAAGGCTCCCTGCCTTCATTCCCGATGAAGGGCTTTTGCCCGAAACATCGATTTTCCTGCTCCTCAGATGCTGCCTGACCTGCTGTGCTTTTCCAGCACCACTCTAATCTTGACTCTGATCTCCAGCATCTGCAATCCTCACTTTTGTCAGTGCTAAATTTCTGTCCATCTATTCCACAAATTACCCCACACATGGGTAACAGATCGGAAAGAGTGCATATTTGCTCATCCCTTACTATCAGCAACTGATTAGATCCTGTATCTCTCAAAATTATAACTTCTTGTCCTTCTCCCCCTGTTCTTTCTGAGTAAACTTTACCCAAGGAGGCAAATTCTTTGTGGAGTTCAGGTACTAACTCCATACCCAGTCCTTGCCTGTACACTGTCCTGCAGCTCCTCTGCTCTTCTTGGGGTCTCCTCTACTACCTTCAGTAATGCCACTGGCTTAGCTTCTTTTACCACATCGTTTCCCACAGCACCTTTCTTTAACGACCAGCCCTGTGTCTTTGTGTCCCATTTTCTGGCAGTGAAAACACCTTTTCCCAGTGGCCTTCTGAAACCACTGGCACCGTAATTTTCTGTGTCCCTCTCCATTACAGTGAAAACACACAAGGCCTTTCACTTTCTGTCCACCCTCTTAGGCGTCTTTTTTTATTGTGTGGTAAATTCTTACCAGTGCTCTCTAATCTTGGTTTAATAGTGTAGGATTGCCCCTTGTCTCAACTTCTATCTCTCATAGGACGAAATTCTTGCCGGAAGCTTGTCTTATGCACCAACGTGTACTCATTTGCTAATTCTGCTGCGCTTGTCACTTCCTGTTCCTCCACGTGAATTCTTACCATCTCTGGAAGTGAGTTTTTAAACTCCTCCAGCAGAATAGTCTCTCTTAGAGCCTCAAATGTCCTATCTATTTTCAAAGCACGCACCCATCGATCAAAATGGATTACATTTATTTCCTTCGAACTCAACATTAGTCTGACCTGGTTCCTTCTTTGTTTCTGAACCGCTGTCTATATGCTTCTGGTACCATTTCATAAGCACTTAAAATAGCCTGTTTAACCTCTTCATAATCTCTTGATACCTCATCTTACAGTGTGACACATACCTCACTAGGTCTGTCTACCAGTTTAGTCTGAACTAACATTACCCATAAATCCTCAGACCACTCCATCTGCTTAGCCAATTTTTCAAATGAAATAAAGAAAGCTTCAACATCTTTCTCATCAAAATGTGGCAGAGTTTTGACATGTTCATATATATATCACTACCTTCTCGTTTAATCTCCATCCTATTAATTTGACTGCTGACTAACTCGCAACTTCTCAAGTTCAAATTTTCTCTCTCTCTTCTCTCTTTCTCCCTTTTTTCTCTCTTTGCCCAACCAAGAACCTTCTCCTGCCCTCCCTCTCGCCCTCTTTATTTATCTACTAACTCCATTTTCCACAATTGTAATTTGTTTTTCTACCTCTACTGCACTTGTCTGTTTCTCTGACAGACCTAAGTGTTTGAGTAATTCCCTTACAATTTCAGCTTTATTTTTGTCCTTGGTTAAGCCCAAATCTAACAACTTTGCTAATTCTAAAAGTATGGCCTTTTTCTTTCCTTCTAAACCTTCTTGGCAAATCTGGGAATCATATTCAAATCCTAGAACCTCTTTAGCAATTTTAAGAACCATTTCTCTCACTCTTAATTTAATCAACTACAAAGCAACCTTATTGAAATCACCAAACGTAAACAAATTGCCTCACCTACATTTGATTTAAAGATCTATGACAAGTGTTTAAATTTGGGATTTTTTTTGTACCTCCAAATCTATTCAAATCTGTCTAAACCAGTTCAAACCACGGACCCAAACCCTTGAAATTGATATTGATAGTCTGCTTTACACAGTATTACTGAAGTTTGAGAGAGGAGAAAGTGAGGTCTGCAGACGCTGGAGAAGGGCATGTGCCCGAAACGTCGAATCTTCTGTTCCCTAGATGCTGCCTGACCTGCTGTGCTGTTCCAGCAATAAAGTTTCAGCTGAAGTTTGAGAGAGTTAACTTACATTTTAAGGGAGGGTTATTTGCCAGTTGTGGGACTGCATTCCTTATTTTATAAATTTCCTGTGGAGACTTTTCATTAGCTTAGGTGCTAAATGTCGGTTTGTTCTTTACAACTATGCATTATACTGTCCTTTTTCAGCATTCCATTCTGGACAGTAATCAAAGTCAGTTCTGTATGTCCTGCCACGTCAGCCATCCTTCATTACGTAGAATTCCAACAGTGCAGAAAGAGACCATTCAGTCCATTGAGTCTACACTGACCCTTGGAGCATCTCACCCACCCTATACCCATAACCCCGCACTGTGGCTAATTCACCTAACTTGCGCATCTCTGGACGCTACAGGGCAATTTAGCATGGTCAATCCACCTAACCTGCGTGTCTTGGGACTGGGAGAAACTGGACCATCTGGTGGAACCCCAGGCAGACGCAGGGAGAATGTGGAATTCCACACAGTGACCCAAGGCTGGAGTTGAATCTGGGTCTCTGGTGCTGTGAGGCAGCAGTGCTGACCACTGAGCCACTGTGCTACCTTTTACATCCCAATTTGATTTCAGCTACAGAATTTTGTTGTCTTAACTCCCAATTTTATTTGCTGTGACATTGCAAACTGAGACATTTCAAGGAAGGAAAGCAAGAAAAATTTGCCTTTATCTTACGCCTTCGTAACCTTTTGTCTGTAAAGTGCTTTGACACATGTAATGAAGAACGTCCTAGACACCTTTCTAACAGAATATGTTTGTGCATGACAGAGGCCCACAAAGAGCAATGTGATAATGGTGCTGACTGGATTGCTGCACAGAGAACCAGATGAGCTGAATGGTATATTTCTGCCATGATGAATCTGACAGTATGACCAGATAATTTGTTTTAGTGGTGTTGGTTAAGGTGTACATGTTGACCAGACACCTTTGCTGTTCTTCAAAGTATTATCATGGGGTACCATGAGAGGGCAGGTAAGGCCTTTGTTTACTGTCCCCACATGGCTCTTCTGAGAGCTCAACCCTTCCTTGGGTGATTATCCTGTGTAGGGGAAATTTGTCAGCCAGCTTTGTAAGGTACAGTATCTATGTTCATAGCTAATTGTAGTGACTAAGATTTAATTTATGGATTGTTGTAAAATTTAATGTTTAGGTATTTATGGTCAGTGGCTCAAAAAGTAATTTAGTCCTTGAATGGAGTTGGAGAAAAATGTCTGAACAATTTGAGCTGTAGTGCTTGATTCATAACCTCCATCGTTTGTAAGGTGCACGAGATTGATAGATGTAATTGCGACTCAGAGCACATCCGAGTCAGAAGCTAGGATTCATGTCGCTCCAGAGTTTTTGGGGTGCACGATTTAAGCAGACGCACAAATACCACAGCTGAGAGTGTGTTGCACTGTCTGTGTTGCCATTATCAGTTGAGATGATGAGCTGAGGTTCTGGATTCACTCTCAACTGATCGTAAAAGATCCCATCCTGCTATTTCAAAGAACAGCAAGACAGTCCTTGACCAAAATTAATCCTGAATCAATATTACCAAAACACATTATCCGGTTATTAGCAAATTACTGCAGATGCTGGAATCTGTTCTGAAGACAAAAAATGCTGAAAATCACTGGGTCAGGCAGCATCCCTGGAGAAAGAGCAAGCTAACATTTTGAGTCTAGATTACTTTTCTATAGAGCTGATGTGGTGTGTGGAGGGGGCAGCATCTATGTACTGGGGTTGGGGGTGGGTGGAGTGCTGGGATCCAATCTGATCCTTCAACCACTTAATCTGCCTTATCAGTGGCCTCTCTCTCCCAACACTCCACTACCCCACCATGCCCCATGCTGCCCCGTCCACACTTACGTCAGCTCTGATATAGAGTCATCTAGACTTGAATTGTTAGCTTGCTCTCTCTCCATGGATACTTTTCTGACCTGCTGTGATTTCCAGCATGTTTTGTTATCCAGTTATTATCTCAATACAGTTTGTGGGTTCGTGTCCTTTGCAATTTGTCAGCTAAAGTTCTTGGATTACAAGATGACCTTTCATTGATAAAGCTGTGAAGGATGACCGGAGGGTTAGGAAAAATAGAAATGCAAGTCTTCTGTTTTTTTACCCTGTCTTGCTTGTTTTGTGAATGGACTGGTGTTCTGACTGGTTCACCTCTATTCGGGAGTACTTTGCATCGATAACAGGTGGTGTCTGTTTGGATAAGTAATTAAGATTAATTCAGTATCAACTTTGTGATTTTATACCAAGCTTTTAATGATGTTGACTTCATATGAGAACAGTAAAAGTATACAAAAACCTTCATGCAGGAAACGGAAGTCATCTGTGGTCACTGGTTAGCTTAAAGAACCACATAGCCCACAAGATTACTATTGCTAACACAGATTGTGAAGAGCGAGTGACACTCAAAAGACATACGACATAGGAATCGCAAACAGGAGGAGGCCACTCAGCCCCTTGAGTCTGCTGCACTATTTAATACGATCATGGCTGGTCTGATTACCTCAATTTCCTGCCTATCCATGATAACCTTACACCACTTACTTCTCAAGAATCTATCTTACCTCTGCTTTAAAAGTATTCAGAGACTCTGCTTTCACAAATCTTCTTGAAAGAAAGTTCCAAAGACTCATGGCCTTCTGAGGGAAAACACTGTTTAAAAATAAGCAGTCGTCAATTTAAAACAACAACTCCAAGTTCCAGAGTTTTCCAGAAGAGGAAGCATATGACCTGTCACCCCCCCACCAGAACCTTACTTTTTTAACAGGCCCCGTTACCCTTTTAAACTCCAACCAATACAAGTCTCGCTGGTTCCATCTTTCATCATAAGACACTCCGCCTATTGCAGGCATTAGTTTATGATATCTTCTGTGAGCAACTTCTATGCAATTACTTCCTTCCTCTGGATGAAGGAATTGAGGGCATTGTTGATAAGTTTGCAAATGACACAAAGATAATTGGAGGGACAAGTAGTGTTGAGAAGATGGAAAGGCTGCAGATGGTCTTGGAAAGGCTAGGACAATTATTTATTAAACCCTTCTCAATACACAAAACCAAATGTAGTATAGCCTGCCCCTGAGTTTGATTATAAACATAGTGGTCTTAAACCTTTTCCAAGAATCATTCCAAGAATCAATCTGCCACAATGTTATTGTTAATGTGGTATTTCCTTTATATATGCAGATCAAATTACCCATGATTATCGTAACATCCTTTTTGCATGCAAGTCTAATTTTTGGTTTACACCTCACAACTTCTGTTTCGAGGCCATTAGACAACCCTCACAAATGTTTTCCAGTCCTTGTTGCTTCTTAGTTCCATCCAGACTGATGTCATATCTAGATTTCTTGTGCCAATACTCTTTCTCATGGTTGTTCTGATTCTATCTTTCACTAACAATGCCACCCTCCCTCCTTTTCCATTTTGCCTATTCTTCCTAAAGATCGAATATACATTCAGTTCCAAGCTTTGGTCTCACAGCAGCTATGTCTCTCTATTCGCAGTCTTATTGTACTGATGGCTAGCAATTGATCCTGCTTATTCATCTACCATATTGTAAATGTTTAGTGCTAGATGTAGGTTTGCTCGCTGAGCTGGAGGGTTCATTTCCCAATGTTTAGTCACCCTACTAGGTAAAATCTTCAGTGGGCCTCCAGGCGAAACATTCAGGACATTCTAATGTAGTACCTTTTTTAGATTTATCTTTTTGATATTTTAGCACTTCTTGTATTCCACCATTTCCAGTCTTTGTTTCCTTTCGTTTCTATTTTTGCCTTCTACTTTTTTACCATAGAGTCATAGAGATGTACAGCACGGAAGCAGACCTTTTGGTCCAACTTGTCCGTGCCGACCAGATATCTTAACCTAATCCAGTCCCATTTGTCAGCACTTGGCCCATATCCCTCCAAACCCTTCCTATTCATGTTCCCATCCAGATGCCTTTTAGATGTTGTAATTTTACCACCACTTCCTTTGGCAGCTCATTCCATACATACACCACCCTCTGTGTGAAAGAGTTGTCCCTTAGGTCTCTTTTATATCTTTCCCCTCTCACCTTAAACCTCTAGTTTTGCACTCCCCTAACCCAGGGAAAAAAAAGACTTGTCTATTTACCCTTTTAATGCTCCTCATGATGTAGGCTGTTAGCACCTTTAAATGTGAACAGAGGAGTTTATAAGGAAAAAAATGACACAACGTATACTCCAGGACTTTAGCACAAAAATCAAGACTGACTTTCTAGTGCAGGACTGAAGGAGTATTGCATTATCATTGCTTGCATCTTTGTTTCCCTCTCTCTTGCCTTCCTGCTCAGGTTCTTGACTCCCTGCTCCTCCAGTTGAAACCATTCCTTGGTCTATTAATGACTGCTCCTCCTAAGCATAAAACAAACAACTGTGAATGTTGGTTAATTAGGATCAAAGTAGAAAGTTCAATGTGAAAGGTATAGATTTGGTTTTAGGTTCTTCAATGAGAAGAACATTTTTTTAAACACACTAAAGACACCTGGTGTCATAGCTTCCTGGGCTTGGGCATATCTGACACTGGAGGAGAAAGTGAGGACTGCAGATGCTGGAGATCAGAGCTGAAAATGTGTTGCTGGAAAAGCGCAGCAGGTCAGGCAGCATCCAAGGAGCAGGAGGATCGACGTTGTCTGTTCTCCTGCTCCTTGGATGCTGCCTGACCTGCTGCGCTTTTCCAGCAACACATTTTCATATCTGACACTGGACAACATTAACATTTTGAGTCTGATATGGCTTTTCTTGTGAAACTTTAACTCTATTTCTGTCTCCCACAGATCCCATCACTGGGAATTTCCAACACTTGATAGTTTTAATTTCAGACTATAGTATTTTGCTTTTGTTGACCTTGTGCAATGAAGATTAGATTACTTACAGTGTGGAAACAGGCCCTTCGGCCCAGCAAGTCCACACCGACCCGCCGAAGCGTAACCCACCCAGACCCATTCTCTTACATTTACCCCTTCACCTAACACCTACGGGCAATTTAGCATGGCCAATTGTGTTGTTACCCTGCTGGAGTCCATAGTATGGTCCTTAACTTAGAGTCATACATGTAGAAGAAAGTACCATTCAAAATTTCTTTAAATGTTTTTCTGCTAGTGGGAGGCATATGGGAGGTTCTGATTGAAAGAGTTCAAATCATGTTTGCCCTTCACCCTACACATCGGTGATGCAGTCACCAATTGGCCTCTCAGTAGCACTCATCCCCTGCAGTACCTAGCTTGCTGTCACTTGTATTCTTTACATCAGTTGCTATTCCACCAAGACAGAAATAACCTAAGGTAATTTGCAAGTTAATAAATGTCTTCACAAGTGAGCTAGAACTTGCCAAGTCTGAGTGTGAAAGGCAGTTGGTTAATGCCAAAACAGTTTTAAGTGGTTACAAATCAACAAGGATGCGAGGTTATGTTATCACAATAGGAGTTCAAAACCAGGGTAAGCCTGCAAAATCTCTCGCACAATGCCTTGATCAGACAGAACCTGGAGTACTGCGAATAATTGTCCTCCAGTCCATCCCTACTCTGTCATCTCCTATTGTCCCACTATCCTCCAACCTACCTGCACTGTAATTCTAAGAAACAAAGATCAGTACAGCACAGGAACAGGCTCTTCAGCCCAGCAAGCCCAAGCCAATCGATGATACCTTTTCTAAACTAAAAACCTATTGCCTCCACAAGGTCCATATCCCTCTGTTCCCTGTCTGTTTGTGTATCTGTCAAGATGCCACTTAAACATTGCTATTGTATTTGCCACCACCACCACCACCTCTGGCTAAGGTAACTGCATTCCAGAAACTTTCCACCCTTTGTGGAAGTAAAGTGACCCTCTCACATCTCCTTTTAAACTTTCTCCTTTTTACCTTAAATCTGTGTTCTCTAATAAATGACAATCCACCTCTGGAAAGAAGGCTTCTCCTAATTTTGTAAATATCTATCCACCTCCAACGTTTGAGTGATCAAAGCTCGACTGCTTTGCCAAAAAGACAGGTTAGTTGTTTCCATTTGAGAAACTGCAAGATGCTGTAATGGGAAGGCTTGATATTTATGGAAGCAATCATATGCCTTCATTTACCTCTGTGGTTGTCGCCTGTAACAAATACAAACTAAACTGTTTGGAAGCAAATGTTCGCAAATTCATGGGGAATAAAGTCAATGGAGCTGAATGGGGAAGGAGTGGTAAACTTGGTTAAACCCAGTTTCTGTATTGTTCACTACGTTAGATGAATCTTGCAAATTTTTTAAAAGCTCTCTCAATTGACAAAATGGACTGTGTGGCCCCATTTTCTGTTTGGTATGTTTTAATTCACCATTGACCAGGTGTCTACGCATCTCTGTGAAAGCCCTTACTGAGTAATGTACTGCATAAGTATATGCACCAAGATAGTGTTAGCTGTGCAAATCAGATGGAATGATACATTTAAAATACTCAAATATAGAGAAAGAACATCCTTGGAAATGGTCCATTGTGATAAATTCAAGGCTGTCATATAGCTGGCTCATGTGAGGATTTTGCTGAGAGACTTGTTTTTGGTTACTGAGGCAATAATCTATTTGAGCATCCCTCTAATTTGTAGATGTGCATTGTTCCCTAAACCAATGGCTTGAAGAATAAGATAAATGCTGTTGGTTTCTCCTCACATAGACATTGTGTTCTGCTTTGGTTGAGCGTTTCACCTAGTTAAGTGTCTTTGAGAACAGACTGGTCAAACAGAACCCCCTCCCCCTCAGTCAAAGCAAAACGCTCAGAGAGACAATACAGTTTTACCTCCTTCATCTTTATTCCTGGCCCTTGAGGGAGATAGAACGATTGCCCATTTGCACATAGACATAAGTTCATGGTCTTCTCTGGAACAACAGTTTCTCAATGAACTATATTTTACAGGGAGGAGCATCCAGGTAAGGCAACATGCATATTAATTGGGTGACTGTTACAATCAACAAATATCAATAGCGGAGACCAAGACCTTTACTGTTCTACAATGGATGTTCTTAACCTTGTTGACTGGATTCAAAGAATGGATACTTTTCCCCTTGTTAGCTGACCTTGCTTACTGAATGCTTCCAATATTGTTAAATGGCTGTACATAATGACTGCTTTTCCACCTGGTTAACCCATTACCCTTGCCTCCAGCCTCCATTGTTAACTGCAAGTCCTCCTGAAACCCGTTTTGAACATCCAGAATGCATGGGCTCCTGTCATGTTTGTGGATGCCTTTTGGTGTTGTAGTTCTTCACTTTTTAAATTCGGTCTTTCAGTTGCTTTTCAAATCCTGGAATGGGAAGCACAAGTTTTAACATTGACTGTCGAGATGGAACATTGTGTCTCTGCTTTGTGTAGAGCACAGATCTCGTGCCATGCTTTGCATAAGGCAAAAGCAAGCGTGGGTGCTGGTGTCGCCTACTGCAACTTTCCCAGGATTTCAAAACATTATCTTTTATTTAGAAGCATTGTGCTTTGATAGAGAGGAGTACAGTGACTGGCACATGTTGACTTGTTATAAAGAATGTGACCCATAGCAGATTCTTGTGTAAAATGCTTCGCATAACTTGTGCAGTTTGACTTGTGTGTGATGAGAACTTACTGCATTGGTGACCTTGCATCGTTCATCGTGTACTTTTTATGAAACAAGTGCTGTATTAAGAATGACATAATCCTACACAATGCCTTTAAAATGTAAAGTGCTGACTTCTTATATAGTCTACTTTTTTTTGTTGAGTTAAGTAAGCTGTATTTCTTGGTTTTGTTTGGGAAGGTTGATCCAACCTAGTGTTTGGGTTTATTGCTTTCAAGAGAGTGTTAGTTCACAAATCACTTTGGCTATGATTGGAACATGAGGGCTACTATCTCGATAGGGAGCAATGACTTTTAAGAGATGAGTTTGCCAGTGACTGGAAATACTGAAGGACAAGATTTCATGTTTAATGTCTCTGACTTTGACAAACTGAAATCAATATAGATCAGCATAACTTAACAGGTAAATTCACATTGATAGTCCTATCGGACCATAGGTCTGCGCTCTCATTTAGACAGAGGTAACTGGTGGTGATTTAACCTGAGGAACCCCACAAGTTGGGCAAAGGGAAAGCTTGAGAATGAGAGTCCTTTTTGATGGTCTCAGCTGAAATTGAACCTGTACTGTTGTCATCACTCTGTATTGTAAACCAGCTATCTGGCTAACTGAGTTAACCGAAAGTTAATACACTGAAATGTAGAAAAGGTGCTTTGGTAATAACTGACCAACAACTGAGGTGTGTCGTCCAGTCCTTTTCAATGTGCATCACACTTCTGGTAGATACGTAGCATTGTAATGTTACGTAATTGCAAAGTATTTTCTAACTTCCCTGCAGGCTCACTTCTGCCCACAAAGCATAGTTGACCATGCATTGTCTTGAAAATAGTTTCACTCAATCTGAATTGTCTGGATCTACTATTTTGTGAGAAAGGCCCACTTAGATGACTTTGTTCAGTTTCTTTCCTTTGAACTAGAAAACAAACTTTCCCAATCATCCTGCTTGGTTATTAACGCAGAACGGTCCACTTGCTTCCCCACAGCAATATCTTTTTCTTGGCTTCTTGAAAGCTTCTGTCTCTCTCTCCTTGCACCATGGCACCAGATAAAATGGGCATGTTTCTGAGCTGGTGTTTGTCATGACCCGACCGTCCTTTTCAGAAAGTTCAGTTTCACCTTTAAAGGGATATTTTTAAACATAACCAGTAACACAAACACATCTGTGGAGAGAAAAATAGGTTTAATGTTTTGGGGTCAGGTGACCTTCTTCAGAATGCAGTGTTCATTACATATCCCTGTGTCACAGAATTATAGGTTCAAGCCCCACTACTGAATTTGAAATATAATACAGGCTGATGTTTCAGTGCATTACTGAAGGAGGGTGCAGTCAGATGGCATTTTACAGTTGAGGTGTTAAGGCCTCAACTGCCTGGCTAAAATATTTCATAGTGCTCTTTTGTAAAATATCAGTGATTCCTCACAGGGGCCTCTTCATAAGTAAATCCTGGACTGGTTGTGAATTTGATTGGTTGTCGCATGTATCGAAGTACAGTGAAAAGTTTTTTGTTTTGCATGTGGTACGGGCAAATCATAACCTACAAGGACACACAGACCTTAAGGTGGGTTAACAGAGCAAGGCATACAAAGTTAAGGCTGCACAGGAGGTGCGCAAAACCAAGGTCAACATTAGATTTGAAATTTTAGAGGTCCATTCAGAAGTCTAATAAAAATAGGGAAGAAGCTGCTTTTGAATCTGTTTGTACGTGTGTTTAAGCTTTTGTATCTCCTGTCTAATGGAAGAGGTTGGGAGAGATTATAACCCAGGTGGAAGGGGCCTTTGCTGCAGAAAGGCAACCAATGTTATCAATGAAAAGTGTAGGTGGAGTCAGTGGACGCAAGGTTAGCTTGTATGATGGTCTGGGCTGTGCACACAACTTTCTGTAGTTTCTTATGGTCCTGGGCAGAGCTGTTGCTGTAGCAAGCCGTGATGCACCCAGAAAGAATGCTTTCTATGTTGCATCAGTAAAAGTTGGTAAGGGTCCTTCTGGATGTGCCAAATCTCATTAGCCTCCCAAGGATTAGTTTCCCTACAGTGTGGAAACAGTCCCTTCAGCCCAACAAGTCCACACCGACTCTCCGAAGAGTAACCCACCCAGACCCATTTCCCTCTGACTAATGCACCTAACACAATGGGCAATTTAGCATGGCCAATTCACTTGACCTGCACATCTTTGGACATTTGGGAGGAAACCCACGCAGACACTGGGACAATGTGCAAACTCCACACAGACAGTCGTCCGAGGCTGGAATCGAACCTGGGACTGTAATGCTGTGAGGCAGCAGTGCTAACCACTGAGCCACCGTGGAAGGAAGAAAAGGTGTTGTGCCACCTTGACCCTCGCAGCTAAGTGGGTCGTGCAAGTCAGGTCAACCTTGATGCTCTCGACCATCTCCACCTCAGCTCCATTGATGTAGGTAGGGGCATGTCCTCCTCCTCCTGTCTTCCTGAAGTCAATGATCAGCTCTTTAGTTTTGCTGATGTTGAGGAAGAGGTTGTTGTTGCACCACAACATCAAGCATTCTACCTCCTTCCTGTATTCTGACTCCTCATTATTTGATATCGAGGTGAAAGTGGGGACTGCAGATGCTGGAGATTAGAGTCAAGATTAGAGTGGTGCTGGAAACGTGCAGCAGGACAGGCAGCATCTGAGGAGCAGGGAAATCAATGTTCTGGGCTGGAGCGCTTAATCAGAAATGGAAGCCTTGCTGGGTAAGGTGGGGGGAGGGGAAATTAGGAAACTGGTGAAGTCCACATTGATGCCAAGGGATTGAAGGGTTCCGAGGTGGAAGATGAGGCATTCTTCCTCCAGGCGTTGGGTGGTGAGCGAGTGACGGTGGAGGACGCCCAGGACCTGCATGTCCTTGGCAGATTGGGAGGGGGAGTTGAAATGTTCGGCCACGGGGCATTGGGGTTGATTGGTGTTGATTGTTTGTTGTCTAGCCTATAATGACAGTGTCATTAGTGAATGTGTAGATGGCATTCATACAGAACTTGGCCATGCAGTCATGAGTGTGCAGGGAGTACAGTAAGGGGCTGAGTATGCATCCTTGTGGGTGCCAATGTTGGTGATTATTGTGGAGGAGGTGCCGTTATCTATCTTCACTGATTGTGGCCTGTAGGTCAGGAAGCTAATGATCCAGTTGCAGAGGGCAGAGTCAAGACCCAGGTCATAGAGCCATAGAGATGTACAGCATGGAAACAGACCCTTTGGTCCAACTCGTCCATGCCGAGCAGATATCCCAACCCAATCTAGTCCCACCTGCCAGCACCCGGCCCATATCTGTCTTGGAGTTTGAGATTAGTTTTGTTGGGATTAGAGTTTTGAAGGCAGAGCTGTAGTCCATAAGTAGAAACCTGATGTAAGTATCTTTATAATCCAGATATTCCAGAGATGAGGAATTTGTCTGCCTCTCTTGTCACATCAACTGAGCTTAAAAGCTCACTATGTAGAATGTTGAGTATGTTAATCTTTCTGTTTCATTGGAGTCAGAGTATTTATGCTGCCTGTCAAGTTATTTTGTCATATTGCTTGAATCACCTAACTCTGACTCTGGAGTTGCTTATATATTTATGTTTGTGTGTGTGAAAAATAGTGTCTAACTATCAGTGCAACTTTTCCAGGAATGAATGGTAAAATTTCCGGCTTTACTGGTATTTGGTGGCCTAAACTAACTTGCTGAATACAACACTAGTGTTATTGATGTTATCTTGTGACTAATACTTCCCAGAACAAGTTTTTACTTTTAAACATTTAAAACTTCAGTGTATCACATAAACATTATTTTTTTTAATGGAACTGGATTTAAAATACATCTTTATAGTTGTCCATTTCATCTAATTGTTCTTAATTAAAGCAATTTCCATTTGGATGGTTGTCTATTTGGATGGAAGTGGAAGCTGTCTCCTTACAGTTATATGGAATTTTCCTCCAGTGTGTCAACCCAGTTGGTCTCAATTGAAATCAAATATTAAAACATATATTGTCGCAGGTGATGTTATTACCAGCCAAGTCAGATTCCAGACAGAATCCTGGATTGATCGATCGTGATTTGTTTTGGTTTTAATGACGATCTCCTGAAATATAAGCATGCAGAGACACGCACGAGAATTCCTGGAAGCATGGCATTCCAACTGGAACTCTGTCAACAAACATATCGAGTTAGACCCCATCTACTACCCCCTGAGAAAAAGAACAGGAAATGACATCACCAACACAAAGAAACCCAAATATATAAATAGAAAGCAGGAATCATGTACAGTGCTTCGCCTGGAGGCCCACTGAAGATGTTACCTAGTAGGGTGACGAAACGTCAGGAAATGAACCATCCAGCTCAGCGAGCAAACCTACATCCACAGCATAACTTTATTAACCTAAGAACTTATGAAATAAGTTTTGGTTTATTCTATCTCCTTATAATGCAAACCAAAGATTTTTAAACACTCAATAACAGTATAATCCCATTAATCCCAAAACATTCCTTTTATAAACTGAAAAGGAACAAAATGCTTCTATATAGTAACACAAAACACCACTCATATGGTACTCATACTAGAGTTGCTGTATCTAATACCTAAGTAGGGTTAAATCACTTGTGACATGTAATGGTATTTGAATTGCTTAATTTTCCTTTTCTTTCTGAAATATGTTCTGTAGATAACTGCTTCCTAGAGTTAACATCTTTAGGATTTTGTCCCAACACTTTCTGGGGATAGCTCTCACTCTTCACTCTAAGTTAAAGCATGGGTGTATACAGCAATCCTGTTCCAAGGACTCCATGTGACTGTCCCATTCAAAATAAAAATTGAACCCAAAAGTTTCATGCTCTAAGCTATGGGTAGTTCTCTTCAATTTCAAAAAAAAAAAGTTCCCAGAAGTATCAGAACAAATCTTGAAGCCTCGTTATTTACCTTGCTGGGTCACAAATCAATTAATAGACAAAAGTCCAAAAAATCTATTTACTCTAAAGCCAGGCCTCAAAAACTGTTTGAAAAGAAATCAAAAGTTAATTATGGCCTTCAGACAAAAAAGAAACCTCTCCTGGTTATTAACTCAAAAATCTGAAACCAAATTTACAATAAATTATAATTTAAAAAGCATAAATTCCATAGTTTACATCTTACACATGTTGCATGTTCTACTCTCAGATACTGGAAATGAGTCATTGACTTAAGAGATTTATGCTGTATTTATGTTTATCACTTCCAGCTCTCACTTGGACATGTAATGTTTTTTGAATCGCTTACTTTTCCTTTCTTTCTGGAATAAGTTCTCTATTCAGCTAAAGGTCAGTCTGCCCATATACCATAAACAAAAACCTGAGGTTCCCTGGCAGATTTTCGAAACAAGGACATGTGGCTGCATGTTTCTATTCTGTTGTTAAAAAAAGCACTTCAGCCTTATAACGGAATGTGCTGCAGTAAAACTCAATGAGTCAATATGCTTCTTGGAAGTTAGTCAAGTGTGACTGAAGCATATTGTGATATAAGCATTCATTATGGAGGATAACACTAACTGGGCACTGGCTGGATTGAACTCTGTTTTTGATTTTGCATCAATGTTTTTGCCCTGAGCAGACATCTCCTACTTGGTATTGAGTAATATGAAGCAATGTGTTGAAATTATCTGGATGCCAAAAATGAAGCAAGTTTGTTTTTGTACTGAATGACCAGGGCTCTCCAGTCAGAACAATCTGATCAGATGGTCCTTTAAGGAGAAATCACTTGAAAGGAGGGGCTGAGGTTTAGAGAATCTTCAACCAGCTTCCACCTCCTGTGATTGAATGTTCATGATTTATGAACATCTGGATAGGAATAATGTGATCAAGGATAGTCAGCATGGTTTTGTGAAGGGCAGGTCGTGCCTCACAAACCTTATTGAATTCTTTGAGGAGGTGACTAAGGAGGTAGACGAGGGGAAAGCGGTAGATGTGGTGTGTATGGATTTTAGTAAGGCGTTTGATAAGGTTCCCCATGGTAGACTACTGCAAAAAATACGGAGGTATGGCATTGAGGGTGAGTTGGAGGTTTGGATTAGGAGATGTACAGCACGGAAACAGGCCCTTTTGGTTTAACTTTGTCCATACCGACCAGATATTCTAAATTAATCTAGTCCCATTTCCCAGAATTTGGCCCATATCTCTCTAAACTCTTTCTATTCAAATACCCATCCAGATGCCTTTTAAATGTTGTAATTGTACCAGCCTCCAAAACTTACTCTGACAGCTCATTCCATACATGCACCATCCTCTGAGTGACAAGGTTGCCCCTTAGGTCCCTAATAAATCTTTCTCCTCTAAGCCTCAACTTTTGCTGTCTAGTTCTGGATTCGCCCACCCCAGGGAAAAGACCTTCTCTGTTCTATCTGCACAACAGCACACCTCCTGATTCTAGTAAAATGCTGATGGGGTAGGAGTGGCCCTTAATTTTTCACTTCATTGAATTTATTGGCCTTGTGGTAAGCATGGCCACACTACCACTTGCTAATGAATCATGATAGCAGAAAGACAATATTCTCCCCTCTTAATACATTCTGTACCATTTTATGAGGCCTCCTGCCTCCCAAACCAACTCACTGGGCTGGTAAAATTCAGCCTATGTTCTTTATGTTGCCTGTTTGAAGGGGGCATAGCTTTAAATTAAGGGGGGGTAGGTATAGGACAGATGTTAGGGGTAGGTTCTTTACTCAGCAAGTCGTGAGTTCATGGAATGCCCTGCCAGTAGCAGTGGTGGACTCTCCCTCATTATGGGCATTTAAGCGGGCATTGGATAGGCATATGGAGGATAGTGGGCTAGTGTAGGTTAGGTGGGCTTGGATCGGCGCAACATCGAGGGCCGAAGGGCCTGTACTGCGCTGTATTCTTCTATGTTCTATATTCTATGATTGAAATCATCTTGTGCTCACACTGGCCACCTTCGAAGTTCAGACTTGCACCCTTGTGCATGATGGGCTGCTGCGAATTTGTAGGGGTGTGTTTCAGTATTTCCTCTTGATCCATGTTTTGGAGACAAGTGTGGTCTCAAAAATAAATTTTTAAAATTGCTCAGCAGCTCAGACAACATCTGTGAATTGAAAAACAGAGTTCATGTTTTAGGTCAATGACTTTCATTAAAACTCAACAATCTTAATCACTTTTAATGACTAGTTATAGATATTTTCTAATCAACATATTCAGAGGTATTATTACACCTGTCTTGTGCCACAAGAGCCTCTATGACTGGTTATGTTTTCTAATCAATGTGCTCAGAGAGCACATGAGACTTGACCCTGAGCCTGTTGGCTCAGAAATAGGGACACAACCACTGCACTGCAAGAGCCCCTCATGATTAGTTATATTGATCATGCTTAAATCATTGCCAGCGTGGTGGTGTACCTTCCTGGTATTTCTAATAATAATGGGAAGTGAACATATAATGTAATGTAAATGCCGACATTTAGTTTGAATCTCTAGCAGAAACAGCATGCCAATCCTGGCAGCTCAATACTATCTAATTTATAAATGGTTCAAACCATGTCAGCATTGCTCATTGCAAATTACAAATTACAGTTCCAACAAGCCCATCCACCTTTGCTGCTCTATTATGGCCTGATGTTCCACTGTTGGATCATGGTCCAGTGAGAGACAGGAAGAGGCATCTGTGAGCTGGCACTCAGCCTCTGCAACGTAGAGGTCAGTCTGCCAGATGTTTAACTTGACTAGCATCCACTACAAACTGACTGACTCCCAGTTACCTTGACTATGCATTCTCGCACCTTGCTTCCTGTAAAGACTATTGCATTTTTCCAGTTCCTAACTGATGCTAACTTTTGAGAAGGAGCCTCCAAAATGTCCATCATCTTCCTCAACCGAGGATTCCCTCGCGCTGTAGTTGACCGGGCCCTCAACTGAGTCCAACCCATCTCCTGTAATTCAGCCCTCATCCTCTGTCTTCCCTCCTGCAACAGTGATGGGGTCCCCTTTATCCTTGCCTACCTTCCCACCAGCATCCACATTTAGGGATTTTTAGCCACCATTCCATTACCTCCAGTGGGATGCCCCACCAAACACATGCCCTCATCTCCCTTGTCAGCCTTCCGCAAGGACTATTCTATCTGGGACACCCTGTTGCACTCCTTCTTCACTCCCATTCTCCACCCCCCCCAATAATCCTGCAGTTGCTGAAGGTCTAACACCTGTCTGTTTACTTTCTCCCTCCCTTGGTATCCAAGGCTCTGATACACCTTCCAGGTGAAGCAGCGGTTTACCTGCAGTCCACAGAATCTAGACTACTGCATTCGCTGTTCACAGTGTGGAATCCTCTACATTGGGGCAAAGAAGCGTAGGCTGGGTCACCGCTTCACATTACACCTATGTTTTGTCCACAAAAAAGACCCTGAGCTTCCAGTTGTCTGCCACTTCAACACACCACCATGTTCTCTGGCCAGCGTCTCTGCTCAGGCTTGCTTCAGTGCTCCAGCGAACTTCAGTGCTCCAGCAAAGTTCAGTGCAAGCTGAAAGAACAGAACCTCATTTTCCGCTTGGGAACTCCACAGCCTCTGGACTCCATATCAAGTTCACCAACTTTAGGGCTAGTGATATCTTCTCCTCATGTCCTTACCCCAACCCCACACACAAGGCCTTGTTATCACATTGTCTTCTGTTGAACACTACTCATTGTTAGCCACTAACACATGTCTCGTTGCTGTGGAAAAGCTGCCAACATCATCAGAGACCCATCCTACCCCGGTAATGCTCTGCTACAACCTCTTCCGCCAGGCAGAAGATAGAGAAGCTTGAGCACATGCACCAGCAGGTTCGACAACAGCTTTTTCCCTGCTGTTATTAGACTGATGAATGGACCTCTCTAACTTCAAATAATGCTGATCTTTGTAAAGTTGATCTTGCCTAGCATATGTCCTGTGTGGTGTAACCTGTGTTTGCCTTACTCTGTCCAAATTTCTTTTTTCACTCTATGATCTGTATGTCCTTGCTTTCTATGACCTGCCCCCACTGTACACAAACCAAGCTTTTCACTGTTCTTAGGTACACGTGACAATAAATCAAATCAATCAAAAACTGTTCCTGTTAGTTGCTATTCATTCTCCTCAGCTGACCATTATCCATTGAGTTGTCTGATCCAACTATTTTATCTCATTGGGCTCCATCCCCACCTGTCATTTGCTCCTTACTCTCTTCCCCCTATCCTGTGATCTGCATAAAAACCAACATTTTCCTAGCTACCGTTAGTTCTGAAGAAGGGTCACTAGACACGACATGTTAACTGTGATTTCTATCTACGAATGCTGCCAGACCTGCTGAGTTTTTCCAGCATTTTTTGTTTTTGTTAAGTAACCTCAAAATATGAATTTATTGATAAAATGTTAACATTTTCTCAGTCAATCATTTGAACAGTACAGCTATTTCTGTTCAATTTGTGGAGATAAACGTAGACTAACCTGTCAGGAGTCAAGTAATTGAACAGTCTTTCTATCTGATTGCCTTTTATGTTATAACCACTTAATAGCAGGAGGAGTAGATCACATGGTCCATTGGGCCTTCAGTAAATCACGTCAGTACACTTACGAGTCAGTAATTTTAATCAAACCCCCTCTGGTAGGAGTTTGATGGGATTATGTTGACTGCGTATTTAACATTTATTCAGAGTTTAAAATCACTTGGGAGTAAAATTGAGTGGGGTATTAAACAGACAATTGTTCTGAACCTGCCAGAATAATTGGGTTAGGATGAATTCTATTATGTTCTCTAACTCATGGTAGTGTTTATTATTTTGGGAGATTGTAGATTATAGAGAAGGGCTGAAAATGTGTTGCTGGAAAAGCGCAGCAGGTCAGGCAGCATCCAAGGAGCAGGAGAATCAACGTTTCGGGCATGAGCCCTTCTTCAGGAGCTTCTCCTGCTCCTTGGATGCTGCCTGACCTGCTGCGCTTTTCCAGCAACACATTTTCAGCTCTGATCTCCAGCATCTGCAGTCCTCACTTTCTCCTAGAAGATTATAGGGAAGGGACCATTGAACATTTTAGGAAGGAGAGAGAAAAATCCAACTGGCATGCCTTTGCATGTTCTCATCATATCACTTTCTTTCCCTTTTTTTTCCAGAAATATTTCTGGTTGTAATTAACCCTGTTAATGCACAATGGGTCCCTAGCGTTCTCGGGTAAATTATTATATATGTCTCATTGAGTGTGTGATATAAATTACAGAAAGAGACTCTTCATTCATCCCATTCGCCTGTTCTTAAATTAGTCATTTAATCTCATTCCATTACCCAGCTCCTCCCAGTATCATTTTGTAGGTATTTTTAATCCATTTGTTCGGACATGTTACGACATGTCCAGTTGGACTGGAACCTTCTGGCCTCAGTATCATTTTATATTATTGCTTTCCAAAAACCTGTTTGATAGTCATTTAACGAGTTCCAACTGAGTGTCTTATTGCTCTTACCTTTGAAACAATGTACTCTCGTGATGAACTATTTGTTAGTCTAAACAATTAATTAGATTGACGGTTCATTGTCTTTGTGATTTTGTAGATATTTTAAATCAACCTGTCAGTGCTTTAATGCATGCTTCTGGAGCTGGTGGGACTTGTAAGTATTGTTCAACGTGAAGTCCCCACAGTGACTGTTGTGGCACAGTGATAGTGTCCATACCTGTGAGCTATGAGGCCCAGGTTCATGTTCCACGTGACCTGGTGTTGTCTAGTAGATGTTGTGGTTCTGTTCACTGAGCTGGAAGTTTTTGTTGCAAACGTTACGTGCCCTGGCTAGGCGACATCATCAGTGCTTGGGAGCCTCCTGCGAAGCGCTTCTTTGATGTTTCCTCCGGTGTTTATAGTGGTCTGTCCCTGCCGCTTCCGGTTGTCAGTTTCAGCTGTCCGCTATAGTGGTTGGTATATTGGGTCCAGGTCGATGTGTTTGTTGATGGAGTTTGTGGATGAATGCCATGCCTCTAGGAATTCCCTGGCTGTTCTCTGTCTGGCTTGCCCTATGATAGTAGTGTTGTCCCAGTCGAATTCATGTTGCTTGTTGCGGACGAAACGTTTGCAACAAAAACTTCCAGCACGGCAAACAGAACCACAACAACGAGCACCCGAGAAAAAAATCTTTGCACAAACTTTGGACAAATGGGAAGTTCTGACTTAATGATACAAGAAACCATCCCTCCCAAACACACAGAGACACTTCAATAAGAACAGATGGCTGCCAGAACATTCCCACACACTCGATCACTCGAAAGCAAACACATGTCACTTCTTTGCAGTTCCTAATACGGAAGGTGAAAACGTTGCTGTC